>NC_080549.1:5826707-6026707 GCF_028640845.1 Ahaetulla prasina | reverse complement strand
GAATCGCCGCAGTCGTTAAAACGAGCCACAGGGTCGTTAAACAAATCCGGCGTCCCGAACCAACTTGGCTTGTTAAAAAGTTGTAAAAGGAGACCCCAGAACCCACCCACCCCGCTCCGGGTGACACTGCAACCGTCATAAATTGTGAGTCGGTTGCCAAGCCTCCGAATGTCAATCACGCAATCCTGAGGAATGCCGCCATGGTCGTAAGTGTGAAAAATGTTCGTAAGTCATCATTTTTCCCCAGCGCCGTTGTAACTTCGGTCACTAAGCAAACTCTTTAAGTCGAGGGTGAACTGTATTTAACACCACAATCTGGCGCAACCAAACTTATCCATTCTTTTTATCCATTCATCCAATAGATAATAAATACAAGAATGGGGAATATTTGCAAATTGAAACGAAGGGTCCTTGGTGCTCTCTGAGCTTGGTGAGATTTTTTGAATGTGTGTGTGTGTAGAGTTTGGGTAATAAAACGTCTGGATAGGTTAACATTAAAGATAAAGGATAAAGAAGATACAGAATATTTTTTAACATGGGATTTGTTAGATATTAAAGGTAGAAATTAGAATACCACTATGTACAAGTAAATATTATTATTATTATTATTATTATTATTACTATTATTATGTATAAGTAAATTGACTCAGATGACATACTGTTTACTAAGCACCTATGTATGTTAAAGAAAAATGTATGTATAAATAAATAAATATTTATTTAAAAACCATATATAGGCATTTGAGTGCATGGCAATAAGGCCAAGCGCTTATTTCAGGGCTCAAAAAAATATAAGACAGGTTCTTATTTTCAGGGAAACACCGAAAATAAGAACCTGTCTTATATTTTTTTGAACCCTGAAAATAAGCGCTTGGCCTTATTGCCATGCACTCAAAAGCCCAATTATACATATATATATATATATATAAAATCGGGCAAAGAATTCAACCCCCCCAACCTGCCCCCCACCTCCTTTCAACTGCCCTGCAATCTGGGTTTACGATCGGGAATCCTTGGTTGGCCTCTGAGCTTGGTGGTTTTCTTGCAGACTTTATATATAGAGATGCAACAAATGCAAATTTGTTATATCTATACATATATATAACAAATATATATACATACTCTCTCTCTCTCTCTCTATATATATATATATACATACATATACATATACATACATACATACATACATACATACATACATACATACATACATACATACATATATATATATATATATATATATATATATATATATATATATATAAAGTCTGCAAGAAAACCACCAAGCTCAGAGACCACCCAAGGATCCCTGATCATAAACCCAGATTGCAGGGCAGTTGAGAGGAGGGTGGGGGCCAGGTTGGGAGGGTGGTGGAATTCTTTGGCTGGTGAAAATGTGCCAATTGGAGAAGAAACAGCTTGCTAACCAGAGACCTTGGAGGAGGAATCAACAATAGATTGTAGGATATGAGTCAGGGCGACCTGGTTGTTGGTTTTTGAGGTCTCAAGGCCTTCACTTCTTCCCCCCATCCCTAGTTATACAACTGTTAAGGGAGGTGGGGGGGGGCGGGTGTGTGTGGGAAAAGACACTCGGTCCAAGCTAGCTTATGCAACCAACTTGTCCTCCTGACCTATTTTGGGTTCTGATTTAAAGAGAGCCAGCTGCCATATTCAACTCTGTACAGAGAAAAGAAACCCATTTCACAGATGTGGGGAATTAGCAGCAGTGTCCGGTCCCCATTGGCTGGTGCGCCGGTCCGACACTACACAAAAAAAATACTGCACTGATTTGCTCACGCCTACAGTATGCTGCGTGGCATCTCGGCTTATCGGGAAGAGAAGGTCATTCGGTTTGAACCCAGGATCGGCCGAGAATTTATCGCCCCGGGTGTTTCTCTGGTGCTCCCTTCCAAAGGTCAACGGGAGACCTGAGAAATGAGCTACAATCTCCTGTCCTTCAAAAGAGGCTTTTCCTATGAAGTCCAGCCCCAGAAATATCCACCAAAAGTTTGAGGAAATATAGTCTTCCCCACATCTGAAAGCCCAGAACCGTCTGCATTCAGGTCTCTGGCAAGTTGTGGATGGTCTATTCTGCATTTCTTCAAATCTTAAGCCTTGAATGAAGGCCTCCTAAGAAAAAAACCTCGGCTAGCTTTGAACTATGGTTTTACTTTATTCTGTGCCATTGTCCCAACGGATGTAGGGTTCCCCTTGCTTGAGCAGGGAGTTGACCTAGATGACCTCCAAGGTCCCTTCCAACTCTGTTCTTTTGTTAATAATATCCTTTTGGTTATTATCTTGCTGTTGTCCCGAGTGCAAGGCAGAAAAATGAATGGTACAAGGAAGACAGAAGTCAAAAGATGTTTGAGGAATGTTTGTTAACATCAGTTGAAAGCCACAGATCAAAGCTGGGTAAATAGGAAAAATCTAGGGAAGTGGGTTTTTTGAAGGACCGGAGTAGGACCATCCTGGCTTGATAGTTAATCAAACTTCTGGGAAGATAATGGTTGGTTTGTTGGCCTGTTTCCTTGGGGACAAACACTGCAATCTATGCATACACAATAACTAACTTTTAGGCTTTTACACTGATTAGGAGTAGCATAAATTATCAATTTAGGAGAAAACTTTTCCAGAAGTTAATTACCTTCACACGTTTACTCAGCTATTCAACTAAGTTTCAGCCAAGCCTGTTCTGTAACCCATCTTTATCTACGTTACTTAGGGTTCTTGGGTCATGCAAACTCACAATGTTGGGCTAAGGGAATAAGCCACAAATCATGGGTTGCCAGTGCAGGCAAGACTTAGTAATGGAGTAGAATGGTTGTCTGAATACGTTAATTCTCTGCAGAGCGCAGGAAGGGCCTGGCAGTTAAAAGAATGATATTCACGTAGCAAAGTGGTACTTTGGATGAAAGACAAAATAACACTTGCAATCAATTGAATCCGAAGGAAAGAATGGGGGGAAAAAAGGCAAGGAAAGAGGAAAAAGGAAAGTTAAGGAATGGGAAAGGGAAATATTTGAGTAAGTGAATAATTCTGTGGAAGGTTGCCAACTTTTTTCTTTTATTTAAAGAAATTAGGCAGGGATGGCTCAAGACCACGGGTCAGAGGGGTGCCAATCAAGAGGGGCAGCGTTGCCCTCCCATCAGTTCTTAAGCCTACTTTTTCCTCCCCATTTTTACAAAAGTGAAAGTTAACGGAAGTTAATAAACAGGAAGCAGAAAGCTATGGCTACTCTTTAAAAAAAAACAAAAAAACACTGAGCAAAGCAGGCGGATTCCACCATGTAAAAACCCAAAACAAAACAAAAAATGGTTCAAAAACGGTGCAGCTGTTGCTCTCGGAAGCCCCCCCCCTCCACTTCACCAGTTGAATTTCTGCCTGCCAGCAAAGGGCAGGAAACCAGGGACAGGGTTAAAAATCGCAGCAGCCCCTTTTCTCCGTAGCTCCTAGGAGACCAAAGGAGGCTCCATCACTGGAGGTTTTTAAGAAGAGATTGGGCAACCATTCGTCTGAAAACTGGATAGGGTCTCCTGCCTAAGCAAGTGGCGGGGGGAGGGTTGGACTAGATGACCTCCAAGGTCCCTTCCAACTCTGTTGTTCTGTATTCAGACAAGGAGGGAAGTTAACCCGGGTGGGTGGGGAAGAAGGCAGGCCTCCTTCCCCACCCACCCCAGCCATTCGCCCACCAATTTGTCTGAAATGGCAGGTCTCCCTGCCTGGGAGATGACCTCCAAGGTACCCTTCCGAATGTTCTTCTGTATTCAAAAAGGAGGAAAGTCCCAGGGGTAAATAGGGGGACAAGTTAACTCAGGTGGGGTGAAAGGTCTGCACCCCACCCCAGCCAGTTGGTCTGAAACAACAGAGGGTCTCCTGCCTGAGCAAGGGGAGGGGTCAGACTAGACAACCTCCAAGGTCCCTTCCAACTCTGTTCTTCTGCATTCAAACAAGGGGGAAAGTTAACCCGGGTGTGTTGAAGACCTCCTCCCCCAGCCACCCCCGTCATTCGCCCACTGATTTGTCCGAAATGGCAGGTCTCCCTGCCTGAGCAGAGTGGTTAGACTAGACGACCTCCAAGGTCCCTTCCAACTCTGTTCTTCTGCATTCAAACAAGGAGAAAAGTTAACCCGGGTGTGTTGAAGACCTCCTCCCCCAGCCACCCCCGTCATTCGCCCACTGATTTGTCCGAAATGGTAGGTCTCCCTGCCTGAGCAGAGTGGTTAGACTAGACGACCTCCAAGGTCCCTTCCAACTCTGCTCTTCTGCATTCAAACAAGGAGAAAAGTTAACCCGGGTGTGTTGAAGGCCTCTCAACGCCCACAGTCATTCACCCACCCACCCGCCCCAAACGCACTTTTCCCTCCGCTCCCGAGTCCGGCGGCCGACACGCGTCACGTCTGAACCCCCGTCCCGCGTCCAGACACCCCCACACCCACACACCATCGCCCCCCCGTAAAGCGACTCACCCAAGCGGAGGGCTTGGTCGTACTTCTGCAGCGCGTCCCGCAGCCGCCCTTCCTTGCACAGCGCGTTCCCTTCGTGGCGGAGCCGCGCCGCCCGCACCTGCTCGGGGAAGCCCTTGGCTAACAGGTGGCCGAGGATGACGTTGACCCGCAGGCGGGATTGAGCCATCCGAGCACCGGGGCAGAGGCTGCAGACAGCCCGGCTGGCCGTCGGGTTAGAAGTAGCCGGGGTGGCCCCGCGGCGTCGCAAGAGAACCCCCCGCCGCCTCTCGGCGCACTCTTTGCAAAAGGTGTGGCCGCACAGGAGCGAGACCGGATCGCAGAGGAAACCCCCGCAATGCCCGCAAGCCAAGAAGCCCAGCGGGCTCCGCTTGGCCGCCGCCGTCGCCGCCTCCGCAGCCGCCGCTGCTGCTGCTCCGTTCCACGCCGCCCTCCCGGCTCCGTTGCCCAAACGCCGCTTCAAGCGCCCCACCAACTCGCGCAGCGCCGGGAAACGGTGCAGCATCGCCGCCGCCGCCGCCGGAGAAGCCGGGCGAGACGTCAGCTCAACCACGCCGCTTCGCCTAAACCGGGAGCTCCTCCGGTAAGCAAGCAGCAGCAGCGACCGCGGCGGCGGCGGAGGAGGCGGCGGCCCTATTCGGCGGCTGCGGAGCATGGCGAGGCGGCCGTCGGGGTTCCTTGCGCCGGTTGCTGCTGCTGCTTGTGCCGCGGATCGCTGCTGGTGCTGCTGCTCCTGCAGCGGAGCCACGTCCCACCCGACTCGCTCGCACGCCCCCTTCTGAGCTCCCACCCCGCGCGGCCCGGGCTTATATAGAGCCAGCCGGTCGGGCGCTGATTGGCTGGCGGGTTCCGGACGGCGAGTTCCGATTGGACGGCGCCGCCGCCGACGAAACTGGTTACAAAACCAGCCGGACACTTTTCGTTCGGCGTTTTGTAACAGGCGCTTTTGTTGCAAGGGAAAAAAAAAAGCGGGGCGGCGGCGGCGGCGCCAGGGAAGGGGGGAGAGTTGTGGGTTTTGTGTTTTGTTTTTTTTGTGGGGCGGGGCGTCGATGGGGAAGAGGAAAGGAAAAAGGGGGGAGGGTGGAAAAGACACATTTCCCACCCCCCCTCTTCCCCAGGACCCGTTTGTGACTCTGAGCCGTCACTAAACGGACGGTTGTTAAGTCGAGGAGGGTTTTTTTTGCGGGGTGGGGGTCTCCGTCGATGGGGAAGAGGAAGGGAAAAAGTGGGGAGGGTGGAAAAGACACATCTCCTTTTTTTTCCCTCTTCCCCGGGGCCGGTTTGTGACTCTGAGCCGTCACTAAACGGACAGTTGTAAGTCGAGGAGGTTTTTTTGCGGGGTGGGGGTCTCCGTCGATGGGGAAGAGGAAGGGAAAAAGTGGGGAGGGTGGAAAAGACACATCTCCTTTTTTTTTTCCTCTTCCCCAGGGTTGGTTTGTGACTCTGAGCCGTCACTAAATGGATGGTTGTAAGTCGAGGAGGTTTTTTTTGCGGGGTGGGGGTCTCCGTCGATGGGGAAGAGGAAGGGAAAAAAGTGGGGAGGGTGGAAAAGACACATCTCCTTTTTTCCCCCCTCTTCCCTGGGCCGGTTTGTGACTCTGAGCCGTCACTAAACGGACAGTTGTAAGTCGAGGAGGTTTTTTGCCGGGTGGGAGTCTCTGTCGATGGGGAAGAGGAAGGGAAAAAGTGGGGAGGGTGGAAAAGACACATCTCCTTTTTTTCCCCCCCTCTTCCCCAGGGTTGGTTTGTGAGCCGTCACTAAACGAACGGTGATAAGTCAAGGACTGCCTGTGGGGAGTTTTCTTTTTTTGGGGGGAGGGTCTCCGTAGATGGGGAAGAGGAAGGGAAAAGTGTGGAGTGTGGAAAAGACCCAAGTCCCCCTTTCCCACCCACCCCAGGGGCGTTTTTTGACTCAGCTGTCACTAAAGGAACGGTTATAAGTCGAGGAGGTTTTTTGGGGAGGTGAGGGGGAGGTCTCCGTCAATGGGGAAAAGGAAGGGACAAGTGTGAACAAGGGTTCAGTATGACAAAAACACAAGTCCCTTTTTTCCAGGGCCAATTGTGACTCTGAGCGGTCATTAAACAAATCGGTTCGTATTTATGACGGCCGCAGTGTCCCAGGTTCGTGTCATCCTCTGGAGACCTTCTGACCAGCAATAGGGAAGCCGGATTCACTCAACGACCGTGCTACTTTCTTAACAACTACTGATTCACTTAACAACAGTGGCAAGAAAAGTGGTTGAAATAGGGCAAGCACGTTTCACTTAGCAACAGAAATTTGGGGCTCAATTGTGGTTGTAAGTCGAGGACTAAGTGTACTAGGTAGCTGGACAGGAAAAACAGCCCATTAAAACTTTTTTTTTTTGGTTTTTTTGTTTTGTTTTGTTTCCAACTTGGCAAACTTGAAGATGTGTGGACTTCAACTCCCAGAATTCCCCAGCCAAGATACTGGCATTCTGGGACTTGAAGTCCACATTTATTTGCATCTCGCCTTTGTTATGCTTACGAATAACTCAAGGCGGTGAAGAGACCAACTTCCTCCTATTTTCAACACAACAACCCTGTGAGGTGGGCTGGCCTGAAAGAGAGAGGGAGGGGCTGGCTCAAAGTCACCCAGCTGCCTTTCACTTGCTATGGCAGGACTTGAACTCACAATCTCTTGCCAAATCACCAAATTTGGAAAACATTGTTGTCAATAAAACAGGTTCTACTTTTCAGCCCTTATCTCAAAAAAGTCATTACGGCAGAGTCAGACAGCCAAAAATTTGGGAGGATCTTATAATCCTTTCTTTAAGACCACACCTAGAATCCTGGATCCAGTTTTGGTCCCCAAAGATGCTGAGATTCTAAAAAAAAAAATGCAGAGAAGAGCAACCAGGAGGATGAGGGGGCTGGAGGCTAAAACATACGATGAACGGTTGCAGGATCTGGGCATGGCTAGTCTAGGGAAGAGAAGGACCAGGGGAGACAGGATAGCAGTCTTCCAATATTTGAGGGGCTGCCACAGAGAGGAGGGGGTCAAGCTATTTTCCAAGGCACCCGAAGGCCAGACAAGGAATAATGGATGGAAACTGATCAAGGAGAAATTCAACCTAGAAATAAGGAGGAATTTTCTGACAGTGAGAACAATCAACCCATGGAACAGTAGTTGCCTTCGGAAGTTGTGGGAGCTTCATCGCTGGAAGCTTTCCAAGAAGAGACTGGACAGCCATCTGTCACAAATGGTGTAGGGTCTCCTGCTTGGGTGGGGGGTTGGACTAGATGACCTCCAAGGTCCCTTCCAACTCTGTTGATCTGTTGATTTCTCACAGTAATATACGTTCTCCTTGTTTTTAAAGGCGTAGGTTATGTGAGCTGCCATTCCCTTCTTCAGTTGTCTCCCCGATCCGTCAAATCAACGAGAGCGGTAGCTAAATAAACTGGTTTGGTCAACATGCACTTTGGCATTGTGTATTTCTGCCCAGATGTGAGTTGCTGCCCACTGCCTATTACAAGAAAGGAAACGATTTTGGAACAAGCGGCTCTTTAGCCAAAACAATAAAAAAAAAAAAGGAATGTGGTGTGCCAACGAGAAGAGATTGTCTCTGTCCTGCAGTTTTATGAGATTAAAACAAACCCGAAAACAAACCCAAGATGCTAGAAATCAAGATTGGAGGCGGAAGGTCGGGGGAGGGGGAGTAAAAAATGAAAAATTGGGAAGATCTGCTATGCTTTAGACTAGATGACCTTCTAGTTCTTATTCTAGTTCGAAAGGGTCATGGTTGTGATAGCCTAAGGAGGTTTTTTGGGGGTAAAACCATTACTACCAACCTGCCTCCCATTGAGGATCTGTGTACTTCAAAAGTCAAGAGAGGGCTGTGAAAATATTTACAGACCCCTCGCATCCTGGACATAAACTGTTTCAACTCCTACCCTCAAAACGACACTATAGAGCACTGCACACAGAACAATTAGACACAAGAAGAGTTTCTTCCTGAATGCCATCACTCTGCTAAACAAATAATTCCCTCAACACTGCTCGGAACACTTTACCTGACTCCGTGGTCTCTTCCCATAATCCCAAAAGCTTTAACCAAAAACTTTCTATTATTGACCTCACCCCATTCCTAAGAGGTCTGTAAGGGGCGTGCATAAGAGCACAAACGTCCCTACCGTTCCTGTCCTATTGTTTTTCTTTTTTCTTCTTATATACATATATGCTTATACCTCCTAATATTCCCTCATATATATGTTTATATACTATATAATCTTTTTGTGTGATGCTTATGTATATTGTTGTGACAAATAAAGTAAATAAATAAAATAAATAAAACACTGTCAAAACTATTCACTAAGTCTGCACTACTATTAATCTTCTCATTGTTCCCATCACCCATCTCCTCCCACTTACAACTGTATGACTGTAACTTTGTTGGTTGTATCCTTACAATTTATATTGTTTCCTGATTGCTTATTTGTACCCTATGACAATCATTAAATGTTGTACTTTACGATTCTTGATGAAGGTATTTTTTATGTACGCTGAGAGCGTATGCACCAAAACAAATTCCTTGCGTGTCCAATCACACTTGGCCAATAAAAAAATCTATTCTATTCTATTCTATTCTATTCTATTCTATTCTATTCTATTCTATTCTATTCTATTCTATTCTATTCTATTCTATTCTATTCTATTCTATTCTATTCTTTCTACAACCCCTGGCTACAAATATTCTCCTTTATTGGATTACTACCTTAATCCTTCCTCCTCCTATTCTCCTCACAAGCACCCTGCAAGGTGGGTTGGGCTGAGAGAGAGAGAATGACTGCCCCCAAATTACTCAAGTTGGCTTTAGTGGCTAAGGTGGGATTTGAACTCATGGTCCCCCTGTTTCTAGCCTGATGCCTGAACCACTAGACCAGGGATGGCAAAGCCTTTTTTGGCACCGAGTACCAAAAATGGATCACTTCGCGCGCGCACGGGCTCATCTAGGCTGCAACCAGGAAGAGGAGCTGCCCAGGGGGCATGTGCGCGCTGGCCGGCAATGCTTCCTTTTACTGCCACGTATGTTCACATGCCGATCAGCTGGTCGGCGTACATGCAGACGCCGGAAAACCAGCTCTTCCGGTTTCCAGCACTGCTTCACACACAAAGGCCACCCGATTGTTGCGTGTGCATGCGCGTCAGAAACCCGGTAGAGGAACTGGCGACACCGCGTGTGCCAGGAGACATGTTTCCGTGTGCCACTTCGGGCACGCGTGCTATAGATTTGCCATCACGGCACTGGACCAAACTGGCTCCTTGCTATTTTGCAGGGTTGGGGGGGCGCGGGAACTAAATTGAATCCTGTCATAGATTTTGCTGCTCTTTTAACTCGGAGTTTTCATGGTAACCATCTTCAAAGCGCTCCATGGTTTAGGGCCGGGCTACTTACGGGACCGTCTACTGCCACCGATTGCCTCCCACCGACCCGTGCGCTCTCACAGGGAGGGACTCCTTAGGGTGCCGTCCGCCAGGCAGTGCCGACTGGCGACACCCAGGGGAAGGGCCTTTTCTGTGGGGGCTCCCACCCTCTGGAATGAACTTCCCCCAGGACTCCGCCAACTTCCTGACCTTCGAACCTTCCGCCGCGAGCTTAAAACACATCTATTCATCTGTGCAGGACTGGACTAGAATTTTAATTTTAAATTTAATTTTAATGGGGTTAATATTATTTTAATTGTAATTTTAAATTTTGGGCTATTTAAATAAGTTTTTTAAGTTAGTGTTTTACTTTGTATTATATTTGTATTTTGACCGGCCTGTAAACCGCCCAGAGTCCTCTGGGAGATAGGGCGGTATAAAAATTTGAATAAATAAATAAATAAATATCCCACCTCCTCCAAAAAGTGTTAAAACCCATTTTGGTACCCGCAGATCCGACGCTCTAAAATAAACCAACCAAAAGAATCACACAGTTCATCTGAAAAGGCTCTCTTTCTCCATGAGGATAATAATAATTATTTTTTTAATGTTTGGAATGAGTCATACATAAAAAGGGTTAAATAGGAATTACAATATTAACACTCCTGCGAATTCAAAGTTGTTGTTTTTTTATAAAAAAAGTCAAGTAAACAACCTTCTAACCAGCAGTTTCTGACCCAGAAAATAATAACCAAAAAAAAAAAAAATGTATAGCCAAGCTCCTGTATGGTTGTATAACAACACATGTAATCGCGTACACACGCAAAAGATGTCCTTGTGTTTTCTCCGAGTTGTAATCTCTTCCTGCGTTGAAAACTTGATAAGTGTCTTGTTTTCAGTGTTCAGTCCTGTATCTTCAAAATGCTTCTTTTCTCCAAGTCGTTCATCTCCTTTAAGATGAGAGCGATGTTGTATCTTAATTCTTGGAATTTGGCCACGGGGACCTGATGGATAGAACAAAACGGAAGGAAAATTCAAACTTTAAAATTGGAATCTTTCTAACCCACGTTTATTTAATAATGTAGGCAAGCCCTTGACTTGCAACGGTTCGTTTTATATGGCAAAATTCAAAGGAACTTTGTCCCAAAACAACTTCAGCTTATCTTGCTAGCAAGACTTACTTCAAAGCGATGAGCGGCTCCATCGGAAAGTTTCAGCTGCATGAAGATGGAAGGCTGCAAAACCCGGGCCAGCGAGCTGAAAACAAACATATTATTAACAAGGTCAGAGAAGAACGTAAGAGGACAGGCGGAGAGTTGAATCAAGATTTGGCCAATTTCTTTCTAATTCCTCCCCCCCAATCACCAGGAGAAGCCAATGAAAGAGAATATCTGGGTTAAACTCTGGGGTCCTTGGTGCTCTCTGAGCTTGTTTTCTTGCAGACGTTTTATTACCAAACTAGATAATATCATCAGTGCTAGAAGGGAGTGGGGTTTGTTGAATGGAAGAGGAGGAGAGGAGGAGAAGGAGGAGGAGGAGGAGGGGGAGGGGGAGGAGGAGGGGGAGGGGGAGGATGATGATGATGACGACTGTGGGGTCCTTGGTGCTCTCTGAGCTTGGTTGTTTTCTTGCAGACGTTTCCTTACCAAACTAGAATAGAATAGAATTTTTATTGGCCAAGTGTGATTGGACACCCAAGGAATTTGTCTTGGTGCATATGCTCTCAGTGTACATAAAAGAAAAGATACGTTCATCAAGGTACAACATTTACAACACAATTGATGGTCAATATATCAATATAAATCATAAGGATTGCCAGCAACAAGTTATAGTCATACAGTCATAAGTGGAAAGAGATTGGTGATGGGAACGATGAGAAGATTAATAGTAGTGCAGATTTAGTAAATAGTTTGACAGTGTTGAGGGAATTATTTGTTTAGCAGAGTGATGGCCTTCGGGAAAAAACTGTCCTTGTGTCTAGTTGTTCTGGTGTGCAGTGCTCTATAGCGTCGTTTTGAGGGTAGGAGTTGAAACAGTTTATGTCCAGGATGCGAGGGATCTGCAAATATTTTCACGGCCCTCTTCTTGATTCGTGCAGTATACAGGTCCTCAATGGAAGGCAGGTTGGTAGCAATTATTTTTTCTGCAGTTCTAATTATCCTCTGAAGTCTGTGTCTTTCTTGTTGGGTTGCAGAACCGAACCAGACAGTTATAGAGGTGCAAATGACAGACTCAATAATTCCTCTGTAGAATTGGATCAGCAGCTCGTTGGGCAGTTTGAGCTTACTGAGTTGGCGCAGAAAGAACATTCTTTGTTGTCCTTTTTAATGATGTTTTTGATGTTAGCTGTCCATTTGAGATCTTGCGATATGATAGAACCCAGAAATTTGAAGGTTTCTACTGTTGATACTGTGTTGTCAAGTATTGTGAGAGGTGGAAGTATGGAAGGGTTTCTCCTAAAGTCTACCACCATTTCTACGGTTTTGAGTGTGTTCAGTTCCAGATTGTTTTGGTTGCACCACAAGGCTAGTCGTTCGACCTCTCGTCTATATGCGGATTCGTCATTGTCTCAAATGAGACCAATCACTGTTGTGTCATCTGCGAACTTCAGTAGCTTAACAAATGGATCATTGGAGATGCAGTCATTGGTATACAGAGAGAAGAGAAGTGGGGAGAGCACACAGCCTTGGGGGGCCCCTGTGCTAATTGTACAGGTATTTGATGTGATCTTGCTTAGCTTCACCTGCTGCTTCCTGTTTGTTAGGAAGCTTGTGATCCACTTACAAGTCTGTTCTGGTACCTGTAGCTGGTTTAGCACTGATGATGTTACCTAGTTTGGTAAGGAAACGTCTCCAAGGAAACCACCAAGCTCAGAGAGCACCAAGGGCCCTACAGCAAAAGAATAAATTGGGAAGAACTAAATGGAACAGAACGGGCTACTTTATGTCTTCTATCTGAATCATAAACGGGGACAACCTGTATATGCCGCTCAATACCTGGATTAGGGTAGGCCAGGAATACCAAGCATGGTATTTAGAAAATTTACGTCTCTTGGATGATTGGCCATCAACCGTACGCAGATCTAGCAGCCATTCCTGATTTTCCGTCAATCACCCATCATCTAGATCAGGGGTCTCCAACCTTAGCAACTTTTAAAACTTGTGGACTTCAACTCCCAGAAGTCCTCAGCCAGCAAAGTTGGCTGAGGAACTCTGGGAGTTGAAGTCCACAAGTCTTAAAGTTGCCAAGGTTGGAGACCCCTGATCTAGAACAGAGGGTGTTTCTGGGAGTTGAAGTACACAGGTCTTAAAGTTCCCAAGGTTGGAGACCCCTGATCTAGATCAGAGGGTGTTTCTGGGAGTTGAAGTCCACAGGTCTTAAAGTTGCCAAGGTTGGAGACCCCTGATCTAGAACAGAGGGTGTTTCTGGGAGTTGAAGTCCACAGGTCTTAAAGTTGCCAAGGTTGGAGACCCCTGATCTAGAACAGAGGGTGTTTCTGGAAGTTGGAAGTCCACAGGTCTTAAAGTTCCCAAAGTTGGAGACCCCTGATCTAGAACAGAGGGTGTTTCTGGGAGTTGAAGTCCACAAGTCTTAAAATTGCCAAGGTTGGAGACCCCTGATCTAGAACAGAGGGTGTTTCTGGGAGTTGAAGTCCACAGGTCTTAAAGTTCCCAAAGTTGGAGACCCCTGATCTAGAACAGAGGGTGTTTCTGGGAGTTGAAGTCCACAGGTCTTAAAGTTGCCAAGGTTGGAGACCCCTGATCTAGAACAGAGGGTGTTTCTGGGAGTTGAAGTCCACAGGTCTTAAAGTTCCCAAGGTTGGAGACCCCTGATCTAGGACAGAGGGTGTTTCTGGGAGATGAAGTCCACAGGTCTTAAAGTTGCCAAGGTTGGAGACCCCTGATCTAGAACAGAGGGTGTTTCTGGGAGTTGAAGTCCACAGGTCTTAAAGTTCCCAAAGTTGGAGACCCCTGATCTAGAACAGAGGGTGTTTCTGGGAGTTGGAAGTCCACAGGTCTTAAAAGTCACCAAGTTTGGAGACACACCCCCCTCCCAATCTCGAAGCCAAAACAAACTCAAACCATCTCCCCACCGGGAGACAAGCTAGAATTCCCAACCTGGTTGAAATGGCGACATCAACTCTCCACTTCAAGTCTTCAATTCTGGGAAGTCGGTTTCCCTGCTTCTGAAGAGCGGCTTCGAGGAGGGGGCGCCTGCAAGAAAGAAGAGGGAGGGCAATATTGCCTAGGAAGTGGAGCAAGCTCTCTTAAAAAGACAACATGTTGGAAAAACGGGCTGTTTCTCCAGGCGAAAGGAAGGGACATTATTCTTTCTGTTTACGGAGCGTAGGTTGTTTGCGCACTGCTAGCCTAGTTGCAGGTTTCCCAACCTCTCATTGCTTCCTGGAGAGATTTGATTGCGGGAAACGAGACAAGGCTAAAGAGAAGGTGAAGGGAAAACTAACTAACCTGTTCCCAAAGACCACCGTTGCAAAGTCGGCGATGAACTCCTCCGGTATCCTGAAAAAGAAGGGAAGATCGATTTAAGCCCCGATAAGTCCTTGCCTTCTCAAATTATCAGACATTTATCTTTGAAAGATGAAAAGAGGGAGGGAGGGATGGAGGAGAAAGGAAGGAAGGAGGGAGGGGGGGAAAGAAGGAAGAAAGGAAGGAATGGAGGGAGGGAGGGGAAAGGAAGGAAGGAAGGAGAAAGGAAGGAATGGAGGGAGGGGAAAGGGGGAGAAGAAAGAAAGGAGGGAAGGAAGGAGGGAGGGAGGAAGGAGAAATAAGTCAGGGAGAGGAAGAAAGAATGTAATGCGAAAAAGAAGGAAGGAAAGAAGAGTTGGAGGAGAAGGAAGGAAAGAGGGAGGAGAAAGGAGGAAGAGAGGGAGAAGAAAGGAAGGAATGGAGAAGAAATAAGGCAGGGAGAAGAAGAAAGAAGGGAATGAGGAAAAGGAAGGAAAGAAAGAAGAAATGGAGAAGAAAGGAAAGGAGGGAGGAGAAAGGAGGGATGTAGATAGATAGATAGATAATCAGGAAATCTGGAAAAACAGTTAAGAGCAGGAAGGAGAGCCAGCATAGCTGGCTGGGGAATTCTGGTAGTGAAGTCCCCATAATCTTAATGGATGTTTGGCAGATTCTCTTCTGAAGCAACCCAGGCTGGACCAAACGGTCATCCGTTCCGCTAAGATCTCTGCCAACGGATGAAAAGGAGGCATACCTGAGCAATTTCAAATCTTCTTTAAACACCTGTCGAAGGAGAAGAGGGAGAAGACATTAGACGCTGTCACAGAGAGGGACTTCTCAGGGTGCCGTCCGCCAAACAATGTCGGCTGGCGGCCCCCAGGGGAAGGGCCTTCTCTGTGGGGGCTCCCACACTATGGAACGAACTTCCCCCCGGTTTGTGCCAAATATCTGACCTTCGGACCTTCCGCCGCGAACTGAAAACACATTTATTTATTCGCACGGGACTGGCTTAAATTTTATTGGTTTTAAATTTTTATTATTAATTTTAAGGGGTTTTTTAGTTTTATATATTTTAAAGTTTTTTAGGCCACTATATAATAAGTTTTTTAATCTGTATTTTAATTGTATATTGTATCGTTTGTTTTTACCCTGGCTGTACACCGCCCTGAGTCCTTCGGGAGAAGGGCGGTATAAAAATCGAATAAATAATAAAATAATAATAATAATAATAATAACATCATCAGTGCTAGAAGGGAAAGGGGGTTGTGGAAAGGAAGGAGGAGGAGGAGGAGACTCTGGTGTCCCAAAGTCTTTGACTTGGTTGTTTTCTTGCAAACATTTCATCACCAAACAAGGGAACATCGTCAGTGCTAGAAGGGAGTGAGAGAGGAGGAGGAGGAGGAGGAAGAGGAGAGCTGTGGGGTCCCAAAGTCTCTAACTTTGGTTGTTTTCTTGCAGACTTTCATCCCCAAACAAGGGACTCATTCATCGTCCGAATTTCTTTTGGCATTTCACCACGTAAGGCATTATAAAACGGATTGGCCTCTCCGCATTCCCCCCCATCCGCTCTCCTCTCTGGCATCGGCGCAATTCAAATGTAAACACGGATACTCACTTCTTGCTTGAGAGAGGACGGAGGGAGCCTCAAAGCTTCGCGGAGCAGGGTGTACATCCCAGATAGGAGGGTGGCCAGTTGTTCCTCGGACAGATTGGCACTCTCAGCTACTATCTTCACCGAGGCTTGGCACTCCTTCCCTTCCAAAGCGTTGACGGTAGCTATTGAAATAAAAAAAACCCACCAAACCCAAATAAAGACTCCGACAATTCCCATAAGGCTGTCCCCGAAGTAGCATCGTGGAGCCGGTTATGCCTCCACAGACATAAACACTCAAAGGCACGAAGTTTAAACACTGGTCTGACATACCCCTGCCCTCCAAACCTGAGCGGGGGGGGATCTTATTTCCAGACTGTCTCCATTCTCCAAAAATCCACAGAAGCATTTGGAAAAAAAACCCAAAACAAAACCAAAAACCCGCTTTCTCAACAGTGTCTACAGATCCCCAAATTACTAGGGCTAGGTCGTTAAGTGAATCTTCTCTTGTTAGACGACCTTTCTTGTCATCGTTGTTCAGCGAATCACGGTGCATGTTACAGTTTAGCCACACGGTCGCTAAGCGATCTGGCTCCCCCGCTGTCCGAAGGTCGCAAAAGGGGCAGCGGATTCACATTTATGACGGTGCCCGCCGTCGTAAATGTGAATCGGTTGCCCGGCTGTCTTGAGTTCTGAACACATGACCATAGAGATGCTGCCACGATTGTAAGTGTGAAAAATGGTGATAATGTCATTTTTTTTCAGTGCCATTGTAACGTCAAACGGCCGCTAAATGGAGTGTTGTAAGTTAAGGACTACTTGTATTTGCTAGCAAAACCCCAACGAGGATAGATTTCTTGAAGTGCCTTTTAAGAGTTTTCAGGTTTCTAAATTGACTTGCAAGGCCTGGATTGCATCTCTCTTTCACGCTATGTTATGTCATGCTAGCGTCAAACAACTGACCCAAATATTTTGCATTATTTGCACGACAGCACCGCGGTTTTTAATCGATGCTTATCGATTGATTTCCAGCAAAATCAGCTTTCGGGATTATCTTTGAAAGACTGAAAAAAAGAGATGGAGGGAGGGAGGAGGAAGGAAGAAGAAAGGAAGGATTGGAGGGAAGGAGGGAAGGAAGGGAAAGAAAGAAGGGAGGGAGAAGAAAGGAGGGAAGGAGAAAGGAAGAAAGGAAAGGAGGGAGGAGAAAGGAAGATGGGCGGGAAAAGAGGAAGGAAAGGAGGGAGGAAGGAAGAAGAAAGGATGGAATGGAGGGAGAGAGGGGAAAGGAGGGAGGAGAAAGGAAGAAGGGTGAGAGAAAAGGAAGGAAAGGAGGGAGAAAGGAAGGAAGGAAAAATAAAGAAGGGCAGGAGAAGAGGGAGGAAACAGGAAGGAAGGAAGGAAGGAAGGAAGGAAGGAAGGAAGGAAGGAAGGAAGGAAGGAAGTAGAGAGAGAGAGAGAAGCTTTAGGGGGACTGAACAATGCTGGGAGAAGCAAAAATACCCATCTCATGTTGGAATTAAGTTCCTCCAACCAAGATCTTTCTCTAGGCCAAAGTTCCCGTTTCCAAAGAATTTCACTTCTGCCTTGCTATCTTTTCAAGGACAAGATAAAAGCCAGCTGGTCTGCCAAACATTTTAGCTTGTTGCAAATTTCTCTTCCACGTCCCCAGTTTCGTTTTCTTCTTTTAAAATTCATAACACAAAGATCGAGGCCAGGGAACCTAAACAAAACTTTGGGGGGTGGGTGGGGGGGTGGGGGGGTGAAGGGACACAGAAATATTTTGAAGGGAGGGAAGAAATGTTGCCTCTTTTAATTGCAGAGAGATAGGAAGACAAACTTATTTCATTTCTAAGCAGAAAAGAAGATAAATTTGCATTGACATTCTCTCATTGTTCTAAGCCAGGGGTCAGCAACTTGCGGCTCTGGAGCCCCCGTGTGGCTCTTTCACCCCTCTGCTGCGGCTCCCTGTCACTCAAAATGTGTGTCACAACTGCCAATGTGTGACACCCACCGACACGCAATTAATTGAACTTTTCAACCCCCGATTGGCCAACCATGGCTAAATCCAAGAAAAGAAAAGTTTCAGAACGTTTAAGTCAACTAAATAGGCTAGTTTTGTGGCCGCTCAAGAAATAGTCAGGCACCGGAAGGGTTTTGTGGCTCCCGGTGTTTTCTTTTCTGTGAGGAAACGGGTCCAAATGGCTCTTTGAATGTTTAAGGTTGCAGACCCCTGATCTAAGACAAAAAGAGTTGGTTTTTTTTGTTGCTTTCAAGGGTTTCCTGCCTGAGCATCATGGGGTTGGGCTAGAAGACCTCCAAGGTCCCTTCCAACTCCAGAATGTTATATGTTGCCCAGCTCATTTTGAAAAGAGACTCTTGGCTGCTGCTGCTGCTGCTGGCTTGCATAAATCCTTTCCTTGACAATATTTTGAGACATAGCTGAAGGGCTGAGAGAGAGAAGGATTGGCTCAAATTCACCCAACTGGCTTGTGCCCAAGATAAGACTAGAACCCAGAGACCCCTTAAACCAGACCAGGGGGTCAGCAACCTTAAATAACCAAAGAGCCATTTGGACCCGTTTCCCCACAGAAAAGAAAACATCGAGAGCCACAAAACCCTTTCCGTGCCTGACTATTTCTTGAGCGGCCACAAAACTAGCATATGTAGTTGAATTAAACATTCTGTTTTCTTCCGAAACTTTTCTTTTCTTGGATTTAGCCATGGTTGGCCTACCGGGGGTTGAAAAGCTCAATAAATCGCATGACGACAGGTGTCGCACATTGGCGGTTGTGACGCGTATTTTGAGTGACAGGGAGCCGCAGCAGAGGGGTGAAAGAGCCGCAGGTGGCTCCAGAGCCGCTGGTGGCTGACCCCTGAACCATACCAACTCTCAACCACCAAGTGAAGCCAAATATTGGGTCACTGCTTGGTGCCTGCTGCTTAACTTGAGCTATCCCAGGGGATCCAGGCAGACGAATTTTCTCAGTCCCACCTTAAGAGAGTTTCAGGAATTCCTGCAGGCAAAGCAGGTAGCCTACTGCTTACAATTTTTTTTATTTATTAGAAACACGGCAAGAACCTGCAGCTGTCAAAAGGAAGGATCCTAAATAAGCAAGCAAGCTCTGATTTAGTTGTAAAAATGAGGAATAACATATACTGTGGAAAAGCCTCTGTGGAAAAAAAAAAGAAAAAAAAAACTCCCAAAGGTACCAGGTTCATATTTGTTGTGACCCAGGCCCAAGTAGGTAGAAGGAAACACAGTCAGTGTAAAAGCAAACAAACTTTATTATAATAGCTGAAAATTAACTCATTCTCAGCATAGTCCAATTCAATTAAAGCAAATTCCTCCCAACACAATTCCTCAGTCTATCACCAACCTTGGTCCAATTAGGCAAACTGCCAAAGGCCTTTCTTGGCAAAAGTTCAGAAGACACCAATACAAAATAAATGCAACAAGACGAAGCTATCAATGTTGTTTTCCGGTAAAGAGCCCAAACGCCATTGCTGCTCTTTTAAGCCTTATGGGAGGGGCCAATCATTTCCTGGCCCTACTCCTGAGTCGTCCTCTTTGCTTGAGCTGCTCTTGCCTTCTGGCAGCTCTTCTCATCCGTGCACTAGGAACAGGCTCCTCCTGTTCCTCTGCCTCACTACTGTCAGCCTTCATCCGGGCCTTCCCCAGCCTCCAGGACTGGCCCATGTTCCTCCTTAGCCTCATCGCTGTCTTGACTCCACTGCCAGCTCTGCAGGCTGCTGGCGGACCACAACAGTATTATCATGTGTAGTGGACATGCCCAAAGGCAAAAAAATAATAATACTGAACTAAAATCCATACATGGATTAGCAAAAATGATAAAGCAACAGAGATTTGAAACCAGAAATATTCTTGTTGCGTATCTTACCAGAACAGTATAATAAAGGGAATGCATATTTAATTTTACATGTGTTAATGGCAGCAAGTGTTGTGCAAGTGTTTGCACAACAATGGTAAAATGAAAAGATCCCTGCAGAGGAAAAGTTAGACAAAATATATATATATATATCAAGAATGTGCTGAGATGGATAGATTAACACTTAAAAGAAAAGAAAGAAACACAATACTTCTAAACATGGGCCTTGTTTAACCAATGGCTAACTAACAGAAACTGAGGTCAGAAACTAAAAATATGAAAGGGTAATTATATACTGATTTTTTTTAAAAGTTGGATAAGCTAATCGTGCTATTACTACGTGATTAATATTGATATGCATATTATGATTATCATTATTACTGTATCTCTACTCAAAACTAATTGTACCAGGACAACACGTTGTTCAGATAGATATGAAGTTTTAGTGTGTGTGTGTATGTGTGTGTGTGTGTGTGTGTATGTATATATACATACATATACATATACATATACATATATATGTAGGTCTTTGGTTATTCGGGTTTTCTCCCGCGTAAAATTGGAAGTGTCTTGGCGACGTTTCGACGAAGTCTCATTCGTCATCTTCAGGCTTCAGCTTCGTGCTTCTGGGAGCAATGTGTGATTGCAGAAGCACTCCCAGAAGCACTCCCAGAAGCACGAAGCTGAAGCCTGAAGATGACGAATGAGACTTCGTCGAAACGTCGCCAAGACACTTCCAATTTTACGCGGGAGAAAACCCGAATAACCAAAGACCTACATACAAACACCCGCGAAAACCTCAGAAAACATATATATATATGTTGGTCATATATATGGGTGATCATATATATATATATATATATACATATATATATATATATGATCACCCATCCTCACATCCAAAATTCCCAAAATTTCAGAAACGCCGCAAATGATCAAAAGCCCCCGCCCCGTTTTAGGAGCTCGCCTTGCTTCCTTCCCCGAGCAAGAAGTTTTTGGGGTTTTTTGGTGTTTTTTTTGGTTTTTTTTTACCTTTCAGGAGTTTCCGGAAAATCTCTTTTTCTAGTTCTTGTAGGCTCTTGGCCATGGCTTCCACCTGGGGGGGTATGCGAGGCCCCCCAAAACTGGCCCTGTTCAGGCTGCTTTCGCCGGCGAGCCCCGGGGGCAGGTAAGGGGGCGACACCCCCTTCCCCGCCGCCGACATGGCAGCTCCTTGGCCCCGCAAAAAGGAGGGCGAGGCAGGCGCCGAGCTGTTGTTGTTTTTTTTGTGCAAAGCGCTGCAAAAGCAAGCGAAAGCAAAATCGAGCCGATCGCTCACGTGACCTTTTCCATTCCCGGGGAACGTTCCATTCCTCTCGGGCGCACTCTAGCGACAGAAAGGCGTAACTGCCCGACGCATTATTATTATTATTATTTTTTTGCCGGAGGATGATTTTTCAGGCTCGCTTAGCGATTGGTCGGGTGTGACCGAGAGGCTTCTGGGAGCTGTAGTTCTCCCACATCTGGATTTGCAAATTTCGTCTCCAGCGGTGTGGTAGCCTCTTTGTGGCTGCTTTTCCATCCTCCAAGCCAGCCTGATGGGGTTCTCTTTACAGTAACCACATGCACTTTGTTGTAAAGGGCAATATTTTATATCACAAAATCCCCCCCCCCCTTTTTTTTTTTTAAAAATCACTTCTGTTCTTTATTTGGGACATTTAATTTTTATCATATCAGTGGTATCAGAGGTGGGTTTCAGCTGGTTCTGACCAGTTCTGGAGAACTGGTAGCGGAAATTTTGAGTAGTTTGGAGAACTAAAATAATATAATAAAATAATATGTAATATAAATAATATATAAATATAATAAAATAATCCTAAAAGCTTTAATCAAAAACTCTCTACTATTGACCTCACCCCATTCCTAAGAGGACCATAAGGGGCGTGCATAAGAGCACAAACGTGCCTACCGTTCCTGTTCTATTGTTTTTCTTTTCTTCTTCTATATATATATATGCTTATACCTCCTTATATTTACTCACATATGTGTTTATATACTATATAATCTTTTTGTATGATACCTACATATATTGTGACAAAATAAATAAATAAATAAATAAATAAACTGGCAAATACCACCTCTGGCTGGCCCCAGAGTGGGGTAGAAATGGAGATTTTGCACTATCCTTCCCCTGGAGTGGGGAGGGAATGGAGATTTTACAGTATCCTTCCCCTGCCACGCCCACCAAGCCATGCCACACCCACCAAGCCACACCCACAGAATTGGTAGTTAAAATTTTTGAAACCCACCACTGAATGGTACCACTTTCTACACTGTTCTTCATGTTCATGTGAAAACTAGGGATATTTAATTGTCTTTTAAAAATGAATTTACGTATCATACGGTTGGATATTTTTTATTAGAAGGCGTGCTTTTGAAGACTTTTCCTTGGTTTGGCTCTTGAGAGTTTTTTTTTCCTCTGCAAAGCAAAGTTTTAGACATCACTTTAAAATCCTCATAATCTTTTTCCCCCCAGATTTCCATTTATTTTTTTCCAAGAAAATATGGTCATTGGAATTATCTTCCACAGCCTTTCTTTATCTTGAGATAGAGATTACAAGTTAGAGGCTCTCCTTGAACAATGTGCTGAACTAAGCATGGCCCAAATCCAGCCTGTGAGATTAGTAGAGCACTAATGAATTAATTAATCAGATTAACACTGGTCAAATCCCACATTAAACTGGATTAGTTAGTCCAATGTTTTTCAACTTTGGCAACTTGAAGAACTGTAGAGTTCAGCTCCCAGAATTCTATGCTGGTTGGGGAATATTGGGAGTTGAAGTCCACATATCTTCAAGCCACTGAGGTTGAGAAACTATTAGCCCTTGCTCCTTTGGATATCTACAAGGATGGGGAAAATTTGAATAGTGGGGCTCATCTTCATTGACTGATGGCAGCACTTGGCTGATCTTCTCTGGGCTGCGAAGGTAAAGAAAGCTGGAGTTGGTTAATGCTTGGATGGGCCCAAATTGTGGCTAAGCCAGAAAGTAGAACCGACAGAAAAGAATATTTGTAGCTCTGGGTTCAACTGTGGGTTCTTGGTGCTTTCTGAGTTTGGTGGTTTTCTTGCAGGTGTTTCATGACTCAGGAAGGTTAACATCTTCAGTGCTAGAAGGGGCTTGTATATAAAGAGAGAAGCAAAGCCCCGCTCCCTTCTAGCACAGTCAGAAATACCAGTGCAGGTGGATGGATGGATGAGAGACACTGATAAATGGTGATAGATAGATGGATGAATGGTTGAGAAACATCAGTGTAGATAGATAAATGGATGGATGAATAGTTGAGGAACAGCAGTGTAGATAGAGTAATGGATGGATGGATGGATGGATAGATAGATGGATGGGTGGATGGATGAAAAGTTGAGAATACCTGTGCAGATAGATAAATGGATGAATGGATGGACAGATGGATGGGTGAATAGATGGATGATTAGTTGAAAAACATTGGAATAGATGGATGGATGGATGGATGGATGATTAGTTGAAAAACACCGGGGTAGATAGATAAATGGATGGATGGATGGATGAATAGATGGATGGATGGGTGAATAGATGGATGATTAGGTGTAAAACAATGGGATGGATGGATGGATGGATGAATAGTTGAGAAACATCAGGGTAGATAGATAGATAAATGGATGGATGGATAGAAAGATGGATGGATGCATGGATGGATGAAAAGTTGAGAATACCTGTGCAGATAGATAAATGGATGGAAGGATGGATGGATGGATAGATGGATGGGTGAATAGATGGATGATTAGTTGAAAAGCACCGGGTGTAGATAGATAGATAAATGGATGGATGGATAAAGATGATAATGATGAGGATGATGGGGACTGTGGGCCCCTTGGTGCTCTCTGAGCTTGCTTGTTTCCTTGAAGACCTTTTCACTACCCAACTAGGTAACACCATCAGTACCAAAGGCGAGTGGAGTTTGCTCTTATTCTTACATATCCTCAGCGTTGGAGAGCCATACAGAGAAAACAAGAGGAAACAGCTCAGCCCCCCCTTCCTTGTGGCTCCCAAGGCGCATTCCCAACCTTCCAACGCAGGGGGCGCTGCAGACCGGAAAAAGACCGCCTTCCTTGCGCGAACGCGCTCTCCTCGCCCTCCCAGCCAGCCGGAAGTTAGCGAAAGCCACTTCCGGCAGCCGGCCTGCGCTGGAGCCTGAGGCGTTTTTTTTTTCCTCCTCCTTTTTCGTCGTCCGGCGCGGCGGGACTTCTTCGCCTCATGGCGGCCGGTTGAGGGCGGCCTAGGCCCGGCTCGGCTCGGCCTTTCCCTCGCGCTCATGGCCGGCGAGGAGCCGCAGAAGTTCCTGGCGCCCGACGAGCCCGGCGCCGTCCTCCCGCCGCTGTCGCTGCCGCCGCTGCTGCGCCACCCGCCTCGCCTGGGCGACGAAGGCCCGGCCTGCCTGGACGTCAGCGATTTCGGCTGCCACCTCTCCTCCTGCCACCGCACCGACCCGCTGCGCCGCCTCCATGCCCACAGGCGAGGCCCGGGGATGTGGGAGGGGGAAATCCTCCGCCCGGCCTACCTCGCGGGGCTGTTGTGAGGAGACCGGACTCCGTTTTTAGGCAGCCTTTCCCCCCCCTCCCCACCCCCGCAGACTGGGGGATGACCGATGGGCCCTTGATATATATGGTTTCCTGCCTCAGCAGGGGGTTGGACTAGATGACCTCCGAGGTCCCTTCCAGCTATGCTCTGCTATTCTGTTCTGTTTCTATTCCCTATATTCTATTTGATCTATTTTCTAATCAATCTCTATTCTATTCCATTCCCTATTCTATTCTCTATATTCTATTCTACTCTAAATTGTATTCTTCTTTATTCTATTCTATTCTCTATATATTCTATATTTTAAATTGTATTATTCTTTATTCTATTCTATTCTCTGAATATTCTATATTCTATTCTAAATTGTATTATTCTTTATTCTATTCTCTATATATTTTATATTCTAAATTGTATTATTCTTTATTCTATTCTATTGTATTCTCTTTATATTCTATATTCTATTTTAAATTGTAATATTCTTTATTCTATTCTGTTCTCTATATAGTCTATATTCTATTCTATTCTAAATTGTATTATTTTCTATTCTAAATTCTGTTCTATTCTGTATTCATTCTATTTATTCTAAATTGTATTATTCTCTATTCTAAATTCTATTCTATTCTATTCTAAATTGTATTATTCTCTTACTGCCCCTTCACATGACCATGAAAGCCAATGCAAGAAATGGTAGTTATTTGCTGATTTTGTCTTTGGGAATTCTCTGAATTGCTACCTTTACTGTTATTTTTGTAACCCCCCCAAAAATTAACATTTGTAGTGCCTTCCATGTTTATTTGTGGACATACAGTGGCAAAATATTTGTGTTGCCTGACACACATCTTCCCAGCTGAGGTTTTAGCATTGGCTAATTCACTATTGGCAGCAGCTTTATAACTAACGTAACTACTACAAATATTGCTGTATTTGTAGAGGAGTGCTGTTTTTGAAATGCTGTAGAAAGGAAGTGAGTTTTGATTTGATTGCTTTTGTAGGAGACAAGTGATGTATGTATCTTCTACCTCTTTCATAATCCCAGCTTGGGGCATTTAAGGTAGAGTGTTTGGGTTATTTCTTCTTGCAGAAAATTTGGATGGTTGCTAAGAAATAACACTGATTTAATGACACATAATCAGTTGTATTACTTAGAATACTCTGCTTTGTAAATGATAACTTTGTAAATGATAATTTATAATAACATCTATATGTTACCCAGTTCCCAGCAAAGCTGAGTGATGACAGATTAAAAACATTAAACCTAAGAAAAAAGTACGAGAAGCAAAAAAAATGAAAGATGGGAAGGGTGACAAGATTCTTGAGACAGTCCTTTAAAATAAGTAGCATTTCCTGCTTCTCTTATTTTGTTTCAATATTGACATTTTCTTTTTCAGATGGAACTTAACTTCTTGTGGCACAAGCGTAGCCAGCTCCGAATGCAGCGAGGAGCTCTTCTCTTCGGTCTCTGTGGGCGACCAGGATGATTGTTTCTCTCTCTTGGATGATCAGGAGTTAACCTCTTTTGACCTCTTCCCTGAGGGGAGTGTCTGTAGCGATGTCTCTTCCTCCATTAGCACGTACTGGGACTGGTCAGACAGTGAATTTGAATGGCAGGTAAAAAAAAAAAAATTATGAGCTTGCAGTGGCTTGGCTGAAGGGGGAAACTGTGCTGTCCAATGCAGGGGTGAAATGCTCCCGGTTCGGACCGGATCGGCCAATCTGTTAAGTGGTTCGGAGAACCAGTAGCAAAATCCACCCAGCTGAGCCGCACGATCATCAGAGGCTTTTTTTTTCCTTTTAAAAGCATTTTTTTCTTCGGCCAAACAGGTTGTAAAAAAATGCTTTTAAAAGGCTCTGACGATCCCAGCTTGATCGTCAGAGGCTTTTTTTTTTTTTTAAAGGCAAAAAAAAATGCTTTTAAACCAAAAAGCCTCTGACGATCAGGCAACTCAGCTGGGATTGTCAGAGCCTTTTAAAAGCTTTTTTACAACCTCTTCGGCTGAAGAGGTTGTAGAAAAAAATGCTTTTAAAAGTTAAAAAAGAAAAAGTTGGCCACACCCACCCAATCATATTACCACCACCACCACCAAGCCATGCCCACAGAACTGGTAGTAACAAATTTTACATTTCACCCCTGGTCCAATGCATTTAGAAGCTGTCAGAATTGTTAAAGCAGGCCTCAAAATGTAAGACCAGCGTATCTCTCCTTGATGAGTTTCCATCCATTGTTTCTTGTCTTGCCTTCTGGTGCTTTGGACTCCCTCTCTTTGCGGTAGTCCCTCAGATATTGGAAAACTGCTACCATGTCTCTCCTAGCCCTTCTTTTCCCTAAACATTCCCAATTCCTGTAACTGTCCTTGGTATGTCCTTGTCTCTCGTGACAAAAAGAATTGTGGAAGTCCTTTGAAAGTGCGGTGGGATCAGGTTTCTCAAAATCACCAACTTTTAAGATGCCTGGATGTCAGTTCCCAGCTGTGCTGGCTGGGGAATTCTGGGAGTTGAAGTCCACATGTCTTAAAACTGAGGGCTGAGAAACACTGCCTCAGATGTAGTTATTAAAAAAAATAAACACTGCTTCTGCAGTGGAACGTCTTTCATGTTATTACTCTATTTAGGCTCGAGCGTAGATTTAATTTATATAGCAAGTGTTAATAATCTGCATGCATGATTAAGGGCGGTATTCTGATTCTATTCTCTTTAAGCTGCCTGGCAGTGACATTGCAAGCGGGAGTGATGTGCTGTCCGACATCATTCCCAGCATCCCAAGCTCCCCTTGCCTGCTTCCAAAAAAGAAAAACAAACACCGGAATCTTGATGAACTTCCCTGGAGTGCAATGACCAACGATGAGCAGGTAAATCCTTGGCAATTTGGAAAACCGGTGAGTCTCTTCCAAAATACGGTCCTGGACTTCGGACTGGGAGCATGGGGGTACGCAAAGGAGCCAGATCAAACAATAAGGAAAGAAGTGTGTCTCTTACTGTAAATTATGCTAGCAAGAGACTAGTTAATTAGGTTAGACTAATTAATTAGACCCAAATCTGAAGGCATGCAGATAGCCCTTGACCTACGACCACATTTGGGACTAGAATTTTTGTCGTGAAGCAAGGCAGTTGTTAAGTCAGTCACACCCGATGTGATGTCCTTTCTTGCTGCAACTGTTCAGCGACCCACGGCCTTTGTTAAGCGAATCAGGCAATTGTTAAACGAATCTTTCTTCTCTCATTGGCTTTGTTTGTCGCCGGCTAGGAAGGTTGCAAAAGACATTCACACACTGAGATACTGCAGCCATCCTAAATACATGCCGGTTGCCAAGCAGCCATTTAGCTTCTGTAAGCGACACCTTTCGGCAACATTAGTAACGTTAAATATTTGTGGGTTTTGTTTCCAGGTGGAATATATTGAATATCTGAGTCGCAAAGTCAGTATGGAAATGGGTCTTCGAGAGCAGCTTGATATTATCAAAATTATTGACCCGATGGCTCAGATTTCACCAACGGATAATGAATTCATTATCGAACTGAACTGCCTCACGGATGAAAAGCTGAAACAGGTAATGTGAAAGCAGTCCTTGGCCTTGCAAACCCAAAACCTCGGTTCCCTTCTCACAGCCTGTCTGAGATTGCTATGCTGCCTATATCTCTGTAAATACTAACAATTCTGTTTCAAGGTCTCCGACTTTATACTTGAACAAGTTCAAAAAAGCAAATGCCAGACTGGATGGAGTGTAAAATTAATCCAAGGTAGTCAGTGTACTATAGCCAATATAAAGAGATGGGAAGGCCTGGGAAAAAAATGGAAAAATTAGGGAAAAAACCAGGGTTTTTTTGGGTTTTTTCCCCCCCAAAGCTGTTTTTCCTCAATTTTTTCAGTTTTTTTCCAGGCCTTCCCGTCTCTAGTTATGAATCTATAAAGGATGACCTTTTTTAGCACAAAATAATAATAATACCCTTCCAACAGCAGTTTCAAAGGAAAATTATACGGTGTCCCTTTCAAACAAAGGCTTTGTCCCTGTAGTGAAGGAATTCCTGAAATATTAACTCCCATTTTGCTATGCTGCTTTTCTTATAAAAGGTGCATGGTTGCAGCTATCACATTTTTTGTCGTATAAGATGCGCCTTATTTTTTGGGGAGGAAAATAAGAAAAAAGCTGATTGGCAGATGGATTGGCCTCCCGGAATACCCCCAATCAGCTGTTCCCAGAGGTGAATTTTAGCAACAGGTTCCTTAGTTGCCAGCTCTGTGCCTTGCCTTTTTTTTTTTTTGCTTTTTTTTTTCTGCCTCAAACTCTGTTTCAGAAAAAAAAAATTCTGCCTCTGAAAGCTCTGAAACAGAGCTTCAGCATAAAAGCGTCTGAAGCTCTGTTTGGGGGCTTCTTTTCTGAAGCTTCTTTCAGCCTCTGAAACCTCCATTTGAGGAGTTGGGTGGGGCTACATTCGGGGTATAAGACGCACCCAGATTTTCACCCTCCTTTTGGGGAGAAAAAAGTACGTCTTATACTCCAAAAAATACGGTAATAATTCTCCACCTATTCAGATTTCCAATCACATCAATACATTTTATTTACTGCAGTTTCCTGTCTGACTGATTGAGATTCTCTTTTGGCTGAACATGGTTGAGTTTTGTTTTGCTGTTTGTAAAATATGCTGTACTTCGACTGATAACAGTTTCATAAGTGCTACGTTTTTGCTGTTGGGTTTTATGTGCTGTCTTTGAATTTGTTTTCTTTTTGAATTGGCCAATGACTATAATAAAGTTTATTATTATAATCACTGCTTAGGCCAAGAAGGAGATTCTTTATTAATCTGTAGCCCCGATACAGATCGCTGGTGTTTCTTTACTAGATCTGTGAGATACTTAAAGCGGAACTTGGTACAAATACACCCACACACAAAAATAGGAAATTTGACTCCTGGGGGTTGATTTTGAGTTCCAGAATTGAATGGTTCCAAACATAGATTTGTGAAAAGGTCTGTTGCCGAGAGCCATGGTAGCGCTGTGGTTGGAAGACAGGATTGCAGGCTAATTCTGCTGGCTGCCAGCAGTTCGATTCCCACCGGCTCAAGGTTGACTCAGCCTTCCATCCTTCCGAGGTCGGTAAAATGAGGACCCAGATTGTTGGGGGAAATAATGCTGACTCTGTAAACCACTTATGGATGTAAAGCACTGTGAAGCAGTATGTAAGTTTAAGTGCTATTACTATTGAAGGATATTCTCTGCTTCTATCCTTAGCATTCTTTATTTCAGTAACATGTACAGGGACAGAGAAAATCATTTTGATGTTGCTGCTAGTTATAACTATTACGAATCAGAACTTCCTACTCGGAAATCATCCAAGGGTCTCTCAACGCAAGGTTTTAAAGCATTTGGGATCCCCAAATATCATCGGACTCATCAAAGATGCCCTAGAATTGGTAGTCAGGGCTGGAAGTGACCTTCTGATGGGGTGGAACACCTTTAAAAGACAGCTCTGCTTAGAATTTGTTGCTGTAATGTCTTTTTTGGGGGAAGAGGGGAGTCTATCCCAGTTCCTAACCCTTTGCCATTTCCCTGAACCCTTTAGGTCAGAAATTACATCAAGGAGCACGGTCCTCGACAGCGGTCTGCCAGGGAGACCTGGAAGCGGAGTAGCTACAGTGGGGGCAGTGCCAGCGGAGTGAGCGGCGTCAGCGCCAGCAGCAGCAGCGCCAGTATGGTCAGCTCGGCCAGCAGCAGCAGTTCGAGCATTGGGAACTCAGGTTCAAATTCCAGCGCCAACCTGAGTCGGGCTCATAGCGAGAATAATTTATCGACAAGCGCTGCGGAACGCATCCGGGATTCAAAAGTAAAGCTCCCACTTCGCGGTCATTTAAGCAAACTGTTGCTAGGGGGCATTTTTTGCCCCAAACTGGAAGTCACCGTAAATACAGGACAGTGGCTGGGTGTCTGAATTGTGGTGGTGTGGAGGGAGTGTGGCAACTGTTGGAACTTCGGAAACTGGCCATAAGAGCCATTTGAGGGGTCCATTATAACTTTGAATGGTCGAAAGTCAAAGTCAGAGAGAGTCAGAAGTCAATGTTTCTTTTTCTTTTCTTTTCCCTACCTTTCCTCACTTCTCTCTCCCTGTTCGCTTCCCCTCTCACTGCTGTTTTATTTACTTTTGTGTTTTGCATTTTATATTACCTAATAACCTAATTAAAAATGTATTATGGATTTTAAAAAAAATAACTTTGGTCGTAAGTCAAGAATTGATACTGAGACAGCTGTACCTTTTTAGAGTTTAGCCTAAAAAGTTGTGTATTCAAAATGGACTGTGATTTATATGTGTATATGTGTGTGCATATGTGTATATATCTCTGTCTTTCTGTCTCTGTCTGTCTCTCTCCCTCTCTCCATCTATCCATTCTCTTATCTATCCATCCATTGTGTATCTATCTGTCTGCCTACCTGCCTGCCTGCCTATCATCTATATATCCATCCATCCATCCACTGTCTGTTTGTCTGTCCATCCATCCTCTATTAGTCTGTCAGTCTGTCTGTCTGTCTGTCTGTCTGTCTATCTATCTATCTATCTATCTATCTATCTATCTATCTATCTATCTATCTATCTATCTATCTATCTATCTATCTAATACACACATATGCACACACACATATACCTCCTAATATTTACTCATATATATGTTTATATGCTATATAATCTTTTGTATGATACTCATATATATTGTTGTGGCAAAATAAAATAAAATAAAATAAACATATAAAGTCCTCAACTTCCAACAGTTCATTTAGTGACTGTTCAAAGTTACAAGGTCACTGAAAAAAGAGGTTGATGACCGTTTTTCACAGTTACGACTTTTGCAGCCTCCCCATGGCCACATGATCAAAATTCAGACAATATTGAGAGCGGGCCTCAGGATTTCATTTTTTTAAATTGTGCCAGGCTGTTCACGGGGGGGCGGGGGGGCGGGGGGGGGGAAGGGACGATAAAAAGCTCATCTGATTTTAAAAGTGAAAAACTCAGTGTGGCTTCTCCCCCCCATCCCCCGCCTCCTGTTTCGACAGAAACGCTCCAAGCAGCGCAAACTTCAGCAGAAGGCTCTGCGCAAGAGGCAGCTGAAAGAGCAGCGGCAGGCGCGGAAGGAAAGGCTGAGCGGCTTGTTCCTCAACGAAGAGGTCTTGTCGTTAAAAGTGACCGAAGAGGACCACGAAGGAGACGTGGACGTCTTGATGTGAGACGGGAATGTCGCGATCGGTGTTCTTTCTAAGCCTTAAGCTTCACTCTCTTGTTTACATACACTTGTACCAAAACGAGGATTGAATCAGGACTAGCTGTCCTCCTCCTCCTCCTCCTCCTCTTCCTCCTCATCCCACCACTTAACCTGTGATTGACTAGTCTGGGTTGTTCGGCTTTCTTTTTTTTTTTTCAAAATCGTAAGAAAATCAGGAAGACGTTCTTTAAAAAAAAAAAATTACATAGGCTGGAGTATTTTGCTTTCAGAGCAACCCACTGGTTACAAAAAAGAAAAGAAAAGAAAGAAAGCTGCATTTCTCTCTTTGATTTCATTAAAATTACAGAAAGAAAACCCTTGGGTTTAAATTGGAAAGTATTTCCTTCTGTCTTCCCACGATGTAAGTCTTAACGGTTAAAGGAAAATAGTCTGCGAAAACAGGAATACGCTTTTGCCAGGACCTCTTTTTTTCCTTCTTTGCCACTGCAGTTGTATCAAAGCCTAAAACTCTATAGCTTAGGTTCCCTGGAATTACCACTTTAATTTCATTTAATGTGGGAGTTTCAGAGCTGTGTGACTTAACACTGTGTGACAGGGGCGTTCTGGTCATCCAGTTGGTGGTTTTAAACCTGTGTTTTTCTCCCTGTTTTCCACTGCAAAGCAAGCAAGTATATTTTGGAGTAGTCACAATAATCATTTATATGTAGAGCCTGGTAAGGAAGGCATTTTGTAGGTGATCTGGTGTTTGGTATCAAGCACTGGAGAACAAATAAGAAATACTTATTGACAAATACATATTTCCTTTCCCCCCCCCCAATGTATTATATTTCTGCCTCTGTTCCAAACCCCCATAGTGTCTTGTGCCTTAAAATTAATTTGATTTCTTTTTTTTTTCTCTCTTGTTGCTTAATATGGAAGTTTGGGGGGAAAATGGCAAGAAGAAAGAAGATCAAAGCACCCCAAAATTCTTCAAAGCATAATTTAGCTCATCCTGCTTTTTTTTTCTTGAAGAACCCCAAAGTGAGCCACCGTTGTACATAAAAGAGAATTTTTTATATTGGGGAAAAAACAACAACCACATGTTACAAAGTCAGCTTGAAGGGCTGCATTGCTCTTTAGTTAACATTGATAGCTAATACTGAAGAAGTGCCACGAGATGAAGAAACTGCTTAGGCAAATGTGTTTGGAAGAATATTGCAATATTCTATGATGTTGCCTCGAAGTAATTTAAGCTTCTATTATTTGTGCAAAAGGACTGAGATGTATTTCTTTCTCTGTTCCAAATCCCCATGGGGGGGATTAATACTTTGATTTTAGATGCACATGCTTCCAGAGTCAAGCTGTGTATTGCTTGCTTTCGGATGGAAACACCGTTTTCTGTTTTAAACTAGCCATTTTGTTCTTTCATCTGATTTAAAATCTAGACGTGATCAGACAAAACTGTAGTTTGCCTGTAGTTGACTCATCCCAGCATTTTAGATAATCTGTAATTAAGAAAAAGATTTATTCCAGGTATGCATGAAGCAGTAATCTTTGATGACTGTAACAGAATGTGAAACTTTTCTGGGGGGGGTTTCCCCTCCCCCTGTGGTTTACACAGGGGAACTATTTAAATTGTATTTCAACATTCTAGTTGATCCATATTAGGGTAATGTACGCAATATTGGATAGATGTCAAATATTTATAGATGTTTAAAATTCACTAGATTATTTCTTCAAGCCAAATTCCTCTTTGTTTCAATTTTTAATTCTGGATTGTAGTTTTGGAGCATAGTTACATTTAGTTATAATCATTGACTCTGCTCAAGAACAGGAAAATTACTCTGAAGTACTGTAGCCAAATCATACTCTGTGAGTACTAAGGCGGATTAAAATGTTGTTGTAGCCCAATACTCAGTGTTGTAATAAACCTTGAAGAAGTGTGACCCCCTCTATATCTTCTAGTCCTTTATTTCTATAATTACCCCAAAGTTTTCAATTGCTTTAATCCTGCCCTCCCCAGCTAATTTTTCACCTCTGTGTGTGTGTGTGTTAAAATAATGATTGTTTACAGTGACTCATGTATTGATTCCTGGTTAACATCTGCTAAGCTAGTTTTAAAAATTCAAGACACTTTTGACTAAGCTGTGGTTTAAAGCCACATGTTTTTGGTTTTTTCTTTCTTTTTTTTACAAATTTAAAAGCAATGTTAGACTATAGAAAGGAGCTATTTTGTAGCCCGTTGCCTGTGTTCTATTTATTGTAAGCTGTTTACAAGCTGCATAAATATTTAATAAAATAACTTAAGAATTGAGAGAACAAGTAATCCACTTCTCTTGCAAAGCTTAGAAGGAGCACTGAAAACCTGATTTTTTTTTTTAAAAAAATGGCTGTTTTGTTAGCTGAATGTAACTATGAAAAACCTGTTTACATTTTGTGTCTGCCTGTGCATTCTTTTTCCCCACCCCCTACAAATATTCCAATAAGCCAAGTATTTGACTTTAAACAAAGGAGAAAAGTTTGTGTAAAAAAAAAAAAAGATTGCCTAGAATGCTTTGGTAGTTCCTAACAGCTGAAATATTTTCTTGATCTAGAGTAAAGACTTTACTCATTTCCATTTTGTTCGTTTTATTTTTCTACATGGTGTTGAAATAAAAAGAGTTTCTAGAGACAAATTATCTACATCAAATTGTATATATACACGACTGTAAAGTCCTTTTCAAGGATCCTGTATCATAGCTGTAGAGAATCTTATAGAACATTAGCCAAATGTCTTAATTCTAAAAGAAACACTAATAGGTTTGTGCTCTATCTCTTCTTGAATTATCCCCACCTCATCCCTCTGGATCACTTCAGCAATAGTTAACTTGTTGATCCTTGAATTGATGGCATTCTCCGTTCTTTTAGTACGTTGGTTTAGGATTCAGTTGCGGGAGGGAATCCAGTTGAGAAGGTTACGCTTCTTCCCTCCCGAGGTCAATGTTTCTGGACGCTCTTGAGGTCTTGTGGGAAATTTGGGGGTGATTTATATGGCAACTTGGATCAATCCATTCAAAAGCGATCGTTAGTAAATCAGGTCGAGATCACGAGCTTCTTACCTTACGTGTGGGCATGTGTGAAGGCAAAGAGCAGTGCATGTGGCCTCAAATGTGCTATTTATAACCCGGTTGAGAGACAGTAGTGTGTAAAATGGATGCAAAGAAATGTGAGCTTCATAACCAAAGCAAAGAGAGTTTTTAACTTTGGCGAGGATGCTTCGGATGGAGATCTATCTATCTCTCTATCTCTCTATCTTTCTATCTCTATCTATCTATTTATCTATCTATCTGAACTGTTTCCTAATTTTCTGCCACAATGTATATTGAAACGGACTTGTATATACAATTTTTCATTGTACATTCTGTATCTACTTAACTGCAGTGTTTGTAGAATCGACTCCTTTTTTTGTTCTTGATGTTATGAAAAAATTAACAGCTAAGTATGAAATACTGGGCATCGTGGTTTGTTTGTTTTTCCCCCCCTTCTTTAGCTCTGAATTGTATTTAAAAATAATAGTCTGGGTTGACATTAAAGACAAGATATGCTGATGCAAAATAACTTGTGCCATGTTGTATGTGGAAAAGTGTAGCTGGGAATTTTACCTAACTTTTGGGGGATATAAAACATCATGCTCATGTTTTTTGGCCTCTTTCTTCCCTTCTCTTTAAGTTAATCCTACTCTAGGTTTCCCACACAATAGCTTGTGTGTGGTTCCACATTTGAATGGTAAGAAATCAAATTGCTTGTAATTATTTTATCCTAGAGGAATTCTAGAGGCGGGCAAAAATAGGAATTTACATTCCTGATTCAAGGTAGAATCTTTGAAGTCTAAAGCAGAGGCAGTAGGGCAGGAGAACATAAGCATCGTGGACAAATTCTACCAAAGGGAGGTAAGTTTACAACTACAAATTAAGGAGTTTGGAGATTTACATTTAAGAAGGGTAAAATAGCTCCTTATTCACATTCAGAAAAGCCATTCTGTATATTAACATCTTTTAACGATAATCCCTTGTGGGGTGGAGTCTGGGCAACTGAATGGAACTAGCAGAGTGTTTTAATGGCCAGATGCCCTTCCTGTCGCCAGTGCGGAGTTTTGTCCAGCAGATAAACTCTCATTGTGCCCGGAGAGAGAATTGAACTCACATCCTCCTGATTGTGAGGCGAGAGCTCCGCCTCTAGGCCACCACACTACTCAAAAAGCCATTCTGTACATAAGAGAAAGAAATTACTTTTCTTTTAAGGGCAGTCTTTACCTGGCTGAAGCCATTTTATTAAGGGTAGGGTTCGAACCAATGTTAACAAGGGAGTAAACGTTCACTGGGACGCTGGGAGAAAGTCTGTGCTGGAATGCAGTGTCCTCGGAGAGGATGGCCCCATTTCACCTGGAGATTTCGTTCTTACCTCTGTCAAGGATGCTGCCACAGCATCTTGCATTTCTGACCTCAGACATTAAAAGCAGAGGAAGGTCCCATCCCCTTGTCCACCTGTACCAAAACTTGTTGTGCCTTGTCCTCCTTCCTCTCTCAGCTGGGCCCCTCCCTCCTGCCGGGCCTGCTATCCGATTCAGAGTCTGATAATGAAGAGGAACAGCCTGGCATGCCCCCAGCCCTGGCACCATGCCCGGACAGAATGTCAGGAATGAACAAGCAAATCTCACTCCTACAGCGTGTGAGCACGAAGCCAGCCACGTGCTAGAATTGCCGGCAGCAGATCAGGAGGAAGGGAATTCACAGTGGATGGATCCCCGCTTCCGGAGATCTGAGAGGCGACATCAGCAAAAGGAAGGGAGGGACAGGCCTGGATAAGTTCTGAGTCACGGAGCCACACCCCATGGCCTATACAAAGGATCTGCTTTTTGGCATTCCTTGAGTCAAGCAAAGTGTCATCTGGTTTGCTGAAGTCACACCTTGGATTCCTGCCTGCACTGAGAAATCTGAAAGGAATTTGGCAAAGCTACAGAGGCTTCGTGGCCACGCTTGATACAGATTTCCCAGACCCGGTCGTCGGACGGGGAGTGGAACACGACAAAACTGATTGAGAAGCAAGTCTGTCTATTGCTTACGCTCTTTAAATACAAAAACTCTTTCTGCCACTTATTCCCTTGGCATTGTCTACTAAGCAACCCTTGTTAATACCATGTTTTCCCTGAAAATAAGACTTTTGCTCCAAAAGACACATTAGGGCTTCTTTTCTGGTTAGGTCTTATTTTGGGTGAAATACAGTACTAAATGCATCCCTCTGGCTGACAATCTTAACTGGGGCTTATTTTTTGGGGTGGGTGGGTGTAGGGCTTACATTACGAGCATCCTGAAAAATCATGCTAGGATTTATTTTCCAGTTGGGTCTTATTTTTGGGGAAACAGGGTAGAGAAAATGGTGTTTGCTCAGGTAGAGTATAAAAGGCCAGCTAATCCAGAGTTGTTGGGTAGAATTACTATAGTAGTAAATCTCTCTCGGATCACTTTGCTTGAAGCTTTTGATTGCTCCCACAAGAGGGAGCAGCGTTTTCATACTTAATCTGCTTTTAGAAACACCCCAAAGCAGCAGACAACATATTTTCAATGACCAATATATTTACACCCTAACTGTAAAGAATTATTTGAGGGTCAACCTATTTTCCAAAGCACGAGAAGGCAGTTAAGAAGCAACGGATGGAAACTAATCAAGGAGAGAAGCAACTTAGAACTAAAGATAAATTTCCCGACAAGGAGAACAATTAACCAGTGTTGCTTTCAGAAATGATGGGTGCTCCCATCCCTGGAGGTTTTGAAGAAAAGATTGGACAGCCATTTCTCCAGATTATAGGTATAGGGTCTCCTTCTTGGGCAATGGGTTGGACTAGAAGACCTTCAGAGGTCCCTTCCAATTCTGTTATTCTGGGTTCGATCTATATCTTGCCTTCCCTCTTAAAACCTTGACGTGACTCCTGTGATCACTTGTTTCGAATGGGACGTGGTCTTAAGATGCATGGAAAAAATAGATAATTGTTTGATGGAACCCTTAGCTTAGTTTGACCTCTTAAGCAAGTACATATTTTTTGGGTGCAGAATTATGGGAACACTAAAAATGGCCTTGGATACAATTGGCTCTTCCAATCCGGTATGATCCCTCCCAGCGAGTCTTCCAAGTTCTAGGACGGTAGAAAGATATTTCTTTTCCCCATTACGTGCCAACCGACTTTTTGATTAGCTTTGGAATCAGGTCACCAAGACAACGTTACCTTAAGTTGACAGAAACTCCTGTTTAATTATTCTTGTATCCTTAATCTTTCTACAAGTTTGTTCGCTGGCTCTGTTTTGGCTACGATGCATCTTGTCTCCGATGAATTGAAAGCAAAGCCCAGGATCTAGAAACTAGTGATTTATTACATGTTCTTTAAATTTTCACGCTTGGCTGTCACCAGGGGTAGACCTGCCAAAACAGTGGGCAGAGATGTTTAAAAACCAGCAGGCAGAATAGTCAATTCTGTGGCCTTAAAATAAATGTATCTATTGACTGATAAAAAGTATTTGCGGACTGATAAAACAAGTAATTAACGGAGCCGAACACGTTCTAAGGGCCTGTATTAAAATTCGGAGAGATCTTCCCATCTGCTTGCCGATTGCCACTAATGCAATTTATATAAGGCTCAATTTCATCTCTGTATTTGCTGAACAAGCTATCGGATACACAAAGTGCCAAAATATATATACACGAGCGGGTCATCACCTGAGCTTAATTGCACACAAATTTCCAGCAGAGTTAGTATAAACGCAATTAGCCTATAAACGGTCTACCTGTTCTATCCGAAGAAGTGGATCGTCTCTGAGAGGGTTTAGCGACATCGATTTCTGATTAATCATTTTACTTAATGACTCATCTGTAATCAGAGTGCAGTGAAAAACATTTGTGTTTGTCTACCGGGCATCAAGTCACTTTGCCTTTGTTTGAAGAATCACCCTGCCAGGGTTGGATAGCAAGCAAATTTATTGCAAGTCTAAAAAGGGAGGAAGCGGTTTTTGAGTATTTGTACCCAGCAACAGTTTGCTTGGTGACCAAAGTTACAACAGCATTGAAAAATGTGACATGGCCCGTTTTCAGACTTATGACCCTTGCAGCATCCTCAATGGTCACGAGATCAAAAATTCAGGAGCTTGGCAATGGGTTTATGACGGTTGTAGTGTCCTGGGTGTGTGTGTTTGTGTGTCAAGCAATCCCATTTTGTGAGCTGACAAGCAACGTCAACGGAGAAACCAGATTCCCTTAACCACCGTCTGACTAACTTTTTTTTTTTTGCATTTATATCCCGCCCTTCTCCGAAAACTCAGGGCGGCTTACACTGTGTCAAGCAATAGTCTTCATCCATTTGTATATTATATACAAAGTCAACTTATTGCCCCCAACAATCTGGGTCCTCATTTTACTTACCTTATAAAGGATGGAAGGCTGAGTCAACCTTGGGCCTGGTGGGACTAGAACCTGCAGTAATTGCAAGCAGCTGTGTTAATAACAGACTGTCTTAGTCTGTAGAGCCACCAGAGCCCCCAACTTAACAAATGCAATGATTCACTTGACAACCGTGGCAAGAAAAGTCCGCAAAATGGAGCAAAACTCACTTAACAAATGTTTCAATAGGGCTCTGGTCATAACTTAAGGACCACTTATATTAAAACAGATCCAAGAGAGGTTTTTTTTTTAATTTTAGCTCTTCTCTCTACAATAATCTGATAGAGAACTGTTTAAAAATCAGCCTAAATCCCTTTCACCATCTTTTCTACAATTCTTAAGACAACTGCTTAATCGTTTTCCCAAGAATTAATTTTTAGGATACGAGTCTCTTTTTTTTTTGAGAGAGAGAGAGAAACAAGAAAATCTTTGGATCCAATATAAAAACATTTTTATAGGAGCAAAATTCTGACAGTTTCCCATCTCTTCCTCCTTTTATCTAATCTTTTCTACCCCTTAGTGGTTGTCCAGGTGGCTGCCGATCCCAAAAGATAATCTCCTTAACAATTCAAAATAATGTACAACTTTGCAGTTGCTAAGAGCAACATATATATAGCGGATATGATTGAAGCAATTTGGAAGACAATTTGAAATTCTTCAGATACTAATGCTGTTTGTTTTCTCTCTCTCTCCCTCTCTCTCTCTCTTCCCTCTTGTTTGGTCTAACGTCAGTTCACCTTCACACCTAGAGGTGAAAGGCAAAAAGATTTAACATTTATGCTTGCTTTTGCATAAATGGAAGGTTTTCAAGGAGGAGGGAATTGACAAATCCATCAAGATAGTTTATTTAAGTTAGGAAACGTATGCCTAATAAACAGAGGCCATTCTGATATACATCATAATGGTCTCCTTGGAATAAAAAATTCATTACATTTAGATGGCTTCCGTAGAATTCATAAGGATGATGAGAAGAAGATTATGACTACAAACTTGAGTCCAAAATTTCTGTTCCGAAGAGAGACATTTCTTAAGTGAATTTGGTCCCATTTTTACAACCTTTCTTGCTGTACTTGTTAAGCGAATCGCCGCAGTTATTAAATTAGTAAGACGGTTGTCGCAAAGGTGCTTTTTTTTTTCCTCAAGAGGCAACTGGACTTTATGGTTTTTCTTTGAAGACGTTTCGCCTCTCATCCAAGGAGCTTCTTCAGCTTCTCTCAAAAGCTGCTTCTGCTCTCAGAAGCTTCTTGGATGAGAAGCGAAACGTCTTCGAAGAGGAACCGGAAAGTTTAGTTGCCTCTTGAAAAAAGCACCTTCGGCTCAACCATGATGTGGATGACTGAGAATCTCCATAGACATTGTTGTGGTCCGCCAGCAGCCTGCGGAGCTGACAACAGAGTTGGACAGCGGTGAGGCTGAGGTGGGGCCAGGGCCATCGGGGAGTGAGGTGCGGACTCCGGAGCCTCCAGAGACTGATAGTAGTGAGGCAGAGGAACAGGAGGAGCCTGTTCCTAGTGCACACATGAGAAGAGCTGCCAGAAGGCAAGAGCAGCTCAAGCAGAGAGGACGATTCAGGAGTAGGGCCAAGAGATGATTGGCCCCTCCCAAAAGGCTTAAAAGACCAGCAACGGTGTTTGGGCTCTTTGCTGGAAAACAACGTTGATAGCTTTGTCTTGTTGCATTTGTTTCGTATCGGCGTCTTCGGAACTTTTGCCAAGAAAGGCCTTTGGCAGTTTGCCTAATTGGACCAAGGTTTGCGATAGGACTGAGGAATTTGTGTTGGGAGGAATTTGCTTTAATTTGAGTTGAACGACGCTGGGAATGAAGTAATTCTCAGCTGTTGGAATGAAGTTTGTTTTTTCACGGACTGAGTTTCCTAGTACCTACTGGATCCTCGGTCACAACAGACATTTAGTAAGACAGATGTTAAGTGAATCTGGGTTCTGACTTTTATCAGAAGGCATCAAGAGGGAACACATGACCCCAGGAACACATGGCCCCGTCGTAAATATGAATCAATTGCTAAGTGTCTGAATTTTGATCACGTGATTATAGGGATATTGTAACGGTCCCAGTGGTGGGATTCAGCTGGTTCTGTCTGGTTCGGGCGAACCCTTAGTGGCGACTGCGGGAGGCTCCACCCACTCGCCCGGGCATAGTGCTTGAGCAACTGCAAATGCACTCACATTTACAAACCAGTAGGGAAGGTAAGTGAATCCCAGTTCTGCAACGGTCGTGTGAAAACCAGCCATAAGTCATGTTTTTCAGTGTCGTCGTAACTTCGTATGGTCACTAAACGAGTTGTTGTAAGTTGTGATCTACCTCATCCTCATCCTCTTCTTTTAAATGACCCCATAAACCCTTGCATCGGGCTGAAGTCTGGGCAACTGAATGGTGCTGAGCGTTTACTGGCCGGATGCCCTTCCTGTCGCCAGTGCGGAGGTTCCCCCCCACCCCAGCAGATATATTATTCTCACTGTGCCCAGAGAGAGAAATATCTGCCTCCTACCTAGGATCGAACTCGCAGCCTCCTGATTGCGAAGCCGCCGCACCAGTCGTGGTCTACCTGTTTTAGTTAAATTAGCTTAGATTCCAACGATCGTCGGGATGCGAGAGCTTAGGTCAGCACGGGTGGCCGGAATGGTGGTACGATCAAAGAAAATGCGAGTCCCAACCTCTGACGGGAGGTTGTCACTTCTGAATGGGCCACTGGAGAGGAATTTTCTTGAAAGGGAAGATCAGGTGTCATTTTAAAGGCTGACCATTTTATTGCCGCGTGAAGCTTCGCGGGCAATCATCAAAAGCACCGAGCGAAGCGGAACTAATCGATGCAAGCTTAATATTTGTTTCTGCTGTGGGAAACACCGGTCCCACAGGGGGAAATGAAGCATTCTCGGGTAGAGCTTGTTTAATCCATACGGATTTCCTGTGGTGGCGACTTTCCCTTGAAACGCATCGTTTCCAAGTCCTTTTGGAGGAGGAAAAGAAGGAGGCTAACCAAGTTGTATAATTGTCTCTCAGCGGGGTCGAGTTCAACTGGGAAGTCGAAACCGGAGGAATGCATTGATGAAAAAATCCTTCCGTGTTCTTGCCAAGGAAGGTAAGCGGAGGTCTCTGTGAAAGCCCACCAGGAATCAAAGATGACTTGGGGGTGGGGGGGAAATCTTAATTTTTTTTCCTGTTTTGTTTTTAATTAAAGGTAAAGGTAAAAGTTCTCCTTGCACATATGTGCTAGTCGTTCCCAACTCTAAGGGGCGGTGCTCATCTCCGTTTCAAAGCCGAAGAGCCAGCGCTGTACCGAAGACATCTCCGTGGTCATGTGGCCGGCATAACTCAATGCCAAAGGTGCACAGAATGCTGTTACCTTCCTGCCAAAGGTGGTCCCTATTTTTCTATTTGCATTTTTACGTGCTTTCGAACTGCTAGGTTGGCAGAAGCTGGGACAAGGAACGGGAGCTCACCCCATTACGCAACACTAGGGATTGGAACCGCTGAACTGCCGACCTTTCGATCAACAAGATCAGCGTCTTAGACACCGAGCCACCGCGTCCCGTCATTAAACTAGACATACCCAATTCCAGCAGTCTGATTGGTTTAAATCAGCTACCTCAGTTCAGAACTGATGAGATGAGAAGCGAAACATCTTTAGAATTAGAATACTATAATCTATTATAGTGATACATATATGATATGTTAGAAATGTATGCATAAAAGATACATTAGGATAAGAGAGAGAAAAGGCATAAGTATTGATTACCGATGCGAAACTGTTGAAAAGAAGAAAGTATTAATATTTCTTTTTTAAAAAAATCTGTTTAATAAAAATTATTTAAAAATAAGAGGCCTCTGGTGGCTCAACAGACTAAGTCTGTCTGTTATTAACACAGCTGCTTGCAATTACTGCAGGTTCTAGTCCCACCAGGCCCAAGGTTGACTCAGCCTTCCATCCTTTATAAGGTAGGCAAAATGAGGACCCAGATTGTTGGGGGGGCAATACAAGTTGACTTTGTATATAATATACAAATGGATGAAGACTATTGCTTAACACAGTGTAAGCCGCCCTGAGTCTTCAGAGAAGGGCGGGATATAAATTCAAATTAAAAAAAAGAAAAGAAAAAGAAAATGGAATTTGGGCTCCTAATATCCTGCATAAAAGCAAAAAAAAATAAAAAATTAAACCGCGATCCTTGAATTACCATTCTTCTAGCCACGCTAATTTGCCTTTGTCCCGGTAAAACAGACCTGAAGGGACAAAGGGTGAAAGGATTTCGCCAATGCTGACGGAGTTGCATTTTACTGTAAGTAATTTAAATGGAACTCGATTACTATTGACGGATTTATTCTGTTTAGAGTCAATAATAGGTGGCTTGAAAGCAAAGCCCCATCAACTTTGGTTCAACAGCTCTTTGTATCCACTGGCCTACCGCCTCCCCGCACCCCCCCGAATTTTAGCAATTTGTCTATGGGGGGAGAGAGACATGGACTACGTTTCATTAAATTGACTATGATGAAAGCCTCTAATCTTTTCAACGGAGAAACAAAGGCTGGAGTTTAAAATAGGCCATGCGACTCATTTCGGTGGCCAGGGGTAGGGGTGGGGGGGGCCCTTCGGGTTCGCATTCTTCAAATGGTAGTTTGGCCGTAGCACATAGCAACTTGGAGGTGGAAATGGAAGAGGCAATCAAAAGAAGTCCTAGGGGGAAAAAAAAGCCTCCAGAAGTTCTTGTTGCCTAAAGTTGTGGAAATGCTCCGTCGCTGGAAGCTTTCAAGAAAAAGACAATCGGTTCTCAACCTGTGGGTCGGGACCCCGTTGGGGGTCGAATGATGATTTGCCAGGGGTCGCCTAAGACCATCGGAAATATGGGAAGTATACTTGCGAGTCGAAGAATCGCGCTCCAATGGTTGACTCCACAAGCCAGCTGCAGGCTCTTCAAATCGCTAGCCGAATTTGGCTTCAGGCGCGATGAATTAAAAAAGAGAGAAATCTTTGCTCTGATGTCTCCCTCTCAAGCCAGCTGCAATCACTCCCAATCGCTAGCCTAATCTGGCTTCAGGCGCGATAAACTTAATGGGGAGGAGTCTCCGCTTTAATGCCTCCGTCCTCAAGGCAATCGCAAGCAGTTCAGATCGCTAGCCAATACGGCTTCAGGCGCGATAAATTCAAAACGAAAATAATTTTACGGTTGGGGTCGCCGCATCGTGGGGAATTGTATTAAAGGGGTCGCAGCACTTTAAAGGTTGAGAACCACTGATCTAGATCGTTTCAATTTCTTGAAAACCTCCAGTGATGGATCTATTGAATGGTAACAGGGCAGCAATAGCTAACCTTTGCTGGCTGAGGAACTCTGGGAGTTGAAGTCCACAAGTCTTAAAGTTGCCAAGGTTGGAGACCCCTGCTTTAAAACTTTTGTTGCCTTCCAAATAAACTCAAAGAGTAACCTTTAGTTTAGTAAACTAAAATGTAACCTTTTTGTGGAAAAGCATCACAAGATTTGAATAACAGGGGAGCCTGGCGTTTTGTTTGTTTTAATAAAGTTTTTTATTTTATAGACAAACATACATTTAAAGCATCAACAGTTCCTTCCGTGTGACGTCTCAGTGTTTTCTTCCTGGCTCCATTATTTTGCTGTTTCTTCTTTCTTCACTTCAATTTGAATTATTAGACCATTTTTCCACAAATACATTATTATCATTTTCTTACATAATTATCCATCACTTATCTGTAAAAAAGGTAAAGGTTCCCCTCGCACATACGTGCTAGTCATTCCCGACTCTAGGGGGCGGTGCTTGTTAAGTTCGGGAAGTAACGAGGCTGGAGACCAGGGTAGTGACAACAGCTCTTTAATATAGGGTGAACCCAGCAAGAGGCTGGGGCTAAAACCTCTCCTTTTATACAGTTCTGCTGGAGGCTTCAATCAGCAACGTGTGATTTCCGCTCAAATATTTAAAGGCACAACTGTTAATACATAACACCTCCTCCCAGAAAACACTTGGTCTTATTTACATATTTATTTACATGTTATTTTTCGACGTAGTCACGCAAATAACCTGGCTCCTAGTTCTTTCTGACCTGCGCGGTTCAGTTCTGGTGAGTGTTTGAGCTGGTCGGAGGGGCTGTTTTCCTCCCAGCTCTTTCTCTGGGCCATCGGGCTCTGGATTATTGGCCGACTTTTTCTTGGCCATCCGCCTTGGATTAATTTTGAATTTTCCTTGCTGTTTCCCTCGGGACCTGATGGCGCTGGAACTCTGGGACCTCAGCTAAGTCTTGCGCCCCGGTCATTGTCAGCTGTGGATTCAAAGTGGTATTGGTCATTACCTGTCTCTGTTGGTTTGGTTTGGTCAGTTATTCGCTTCTTAACTGATCTATGTGGCGCCGCCACCGGTTGTCTGGTAGCTCTACCACGCACGATTTTGGCCCTGTTACTGTTATTTGTCCAGACCCAACTGGCCGTCCCCATAGTTTCGGCCCACACCGGTCGCCTATGCTCATTTCCTTGTTTTTCTAGCTCTTGTAACCCTCGGGTGTAATGGGGTTCAAACGGTCAAGTGGGCACCGGAGTTTTCGTCCCATTAGCACCGCTGGGCTTTTCCAGTGGCTGTGCTTGGGGTTCTGTGCTGGAGCCAGGAAAAAGTCTATTTTGTTTGCCAGTCACCTGGCTTGAGCCTGACACGCCTCCTTAGCGCCCGGACGGAACGCCTGCAAGGCCATTCAAAGGGTGGAAAGGTGCAGAGGGCATGTCGGATGCCTTCCTCTGCCAGGTACTCAAACTGGGCTGAATTGGGCCATTGTCGGACACCAGAGTGTCCGCAACCCGTGAGTTGCTAAATAGGTGGCAGGGTTGCGATTACTGCTCGCTGTGGTGGACTTCATAAGTATGATCTCTAACCATTTGGAAAATGCCCACCACCACTAGGAACGTTTGGCCGTGAAAGGGCCAGCAAAGTCAATGTGATTCTTGACCAAGGCCCTTGGGGCTTTTCCCATTCTCTGACTGGGGCTGTTGGGGTAGGTCTGGACTCTTGGCAAGCTTGGCATTTCCTACCCTCTCAGCAATCTCGGCCCATGAGTGGCCACCATACATAGCTTCTAGCTAACCCTTCATCCTTACGATGCCTGGGTGACCTCGTGGAGGAGGTCCACCTTGCCCCTTAACTTAACAGGAATTAACACGATCACCCCATAACAGGCACCCCTTGAGCCGAGAGCTCATCGTTTCTTAACAAATTCTTTGAACTGTCAGCGCAGCGGGCCACCCTCTGTACCCAACCGAGTACAGTCCTTAACACAATGTCGGTATGATGCCCGAGCCACTTCCTTGATGTGACTGGGCCAGAGTCCAACGAGTCAATAAGGAGGATGGGTGTCCCGGAGTGGGGTCTTCGCCCGCCTGGCAGTGGGCATCGGCTCAATGCGCCTGCATGCCCCACTTCTTTCCCGGTCGATGCTTGTATGAGTAAGCGGCTAAAATATAGTCCATCGAGTCAAGCGTGGCGACAGTGCACAGGCGCTGCTCGCCAGCCAGTAATCCCAGTAGGTCTGTGGTCAGTCACGATTTCAAAATTCCGCCCAAAGACATACTCATGGAATTTTTGACCCTGATACAATGGCTAATGCTTCTTTGTCTAATTGGCTGTAGTTCCTCTGGGGAGGACATCGTTCTAGAGTAGAACGCTATAGGGCTTCTGTGCCGCTTAAGTCTATGGCTGAGTACAGCCCCAATAAGGGACGATCGCAAACCAGCAGTAGTGAGTCGTGATATTGGATGAGCAGGCTATCACTTGAGAGCAGGTTCTTTACTGCTTAAAGCCCTATTTTCTGACTTTCCCAAGACCAAACAGTATTTTTCCTAAGAGCCTATGCAGCGTTCAAGAACGGTTGCTTTGTTCTTCAAAAGACCGCGAAAAATTAACCAATCCCAGGAATGCCTGCAGCTCTGCTTGTTTTTTGGGCGCTGGAGCCTTCCTAATTGCCTTAACTTGCTCTCAGTAGGGTGAATTCTTGTCTATCCGTAGCCCAAGAAATCGATTCCAATTCCTATCTGACATTTATTTGTCTTGACTTTAACCGCTGTCCGGAAAATGCTCAAGACCTTTCTTAACCGCTCCCCAATTCCTCCATGTTTTCCCTGAAATTAGGACATCATCGGGGAACTACCCTGGGAGCCCTTGCAGTCGTTCCATCAGGTTTTGGAACAGCCCTGGTGCCACACTAACCCCAAATTGCAATCGGTGCACTTGAATGCCCCCGTGCGCCACAATCGCTTGGGCTTCGCTGGGCGCCTACTGGCAGTTGTTGAGGCTTGGCCAAGTCTAACTTTGCAAAGACTTGCCTTGCCCCAAGAGTGCAATAAATGTTGCACCACGGAATGGCAGGCTTTGTTAAGCGCCGCCTTGTAGTCAGCGCAAATTCTAATTGACCCGTCCGATGGGGGTGATTGCCTCCCACTTGCGTGATCGACTGGCACCAAAATCCTGATTTATGAGCTTGTCCAGCTATCAATTTTTGGTTTTAGGGCAAAAGGGACCTCTCGCCTTAAGCCTAATGGGGCTACCTGGGGTCTAAGTTGAAGGAAATAGGGTCCCTTGTACTTGCCCAGGCAGTCCTTGAAGACATCTGAACTCGTTAAAGAGAATGTCTTTCAAATTGCAGTCACTTCTGTAGATGCCAGTCACCATGCCCAGAACCAGTCTAGTCCCAACAGACTGGGCAGAGTTCCTCGACGATAGTGATGGGCAGGGTCTTCAGACCGACTGGACGGAGGTGGTCCTCGAACAGGGATGCGATTCCCTGGTAGTCGGGCACTCAGCCGCTGTTGCAGATGGCGCCGCGACGACGGCAGCGCCCGCCAGTGTCCCAGGACATGATGGTGATCGCTGATCCCGTGTCCACTTCAAGCCTGCACCGTTCTCGATCTTGGGCTTTGTGAAAATCTTCTTCCACTTTGGAGGCTATAATGACAGTCGTTGGTTAGACTTGCGCTTTTTGTTTGAACCAATCGCGGGCCGCCTTCCGCTGCTTGATTGCCGATAGCGGAAGGTGCTCTGCAAACCTGAGCTAAGTCCTTTTCCCACACCGGGCATGTTGCGTTTTAAACCTGCAGCGTTGCTGATGTGTTGCCCTCCGCAGCTTCCGACTCGTCACGGTCCTCTGTCGCTGTCCGCAGACCCTTCCTCATCTCGCCTCACCTTCGATTCGACTGAATCTCCTCCTGGTGTACTGGCGTGGCTTTGCGCCGCCTTGGATTGAAGAGGCTTTTGCAGAGTCTCTGCTGCTTTAGTAGATATTTCGTGTGCTCTGGCCTCGCCCAGAGCGGTGGCTAGTGTCAGGTTGTTCTGGCTGTCGCCGCCGAGGCGGATGTCCTGACCCCTCGGATGAGTTGCTCAAGAGCACTGCCTGTCTCGGTATCCGCAGTCCTTGGACGCTCTTAAAGCGGCCATGTAGTCACCGGCGGACTCGCCCATCTGTCACGCTCCAATTCAAACCGCTGCACGATTTGGACGGCGTGCGAAATGGTTCTTCAGCAAAGTCTGCAGAGTCGGCCACGATGATTGTATCGGCGTTGGCTCTGCCAGGGCTTCCGATCTCGACGCCCGCAATGGCTTAGAAGTAAGCCCGCTTGCGGTTATCAGATCCTGTAGTTCGTTGGCTTCTAGAAAGCTTTAAACGGGTCATATATGTTCCCATTTCTCCTTGGTTGTACGGTGCGGTGGTTTGCCATTTCCGCTTCTGCCCTGAGTTTGCTGGGTTCAACTAGCGTGCTTCAGCTCGGTTCTGGTTCTCCTTAGCCTCAGATCCCACCTCGCCGCCAATGTTAAGTTCGGAAGTAACGAGGCTGGAGACCAGGGTAGTGACAACAGCTCTTTAATATAGGGTGAACCCAGCAACAGGCTGGGGAAAACCTCCTTTTATACAGTTCTGTTGAGGTTTCCCCAATCAGCAACGTTGATTTCCGCTCAAATATTTAAAGGCACAACTGTTAATACATAACACTCCTCCTCCCAGAAAACACTTGGTCTTATTTACATATTTATTTACATGTTATTTTCAGAATCAATAACCTGCCTCCTAGTTCTTTCTGACCTCGCGGTTCAGTTCTGGTGGTGTTTTGAGCTGGTCGGAGGGGCTGTTTTCTCCTCCCAGCTCTTCTCGGGCCAACGGGCTCGGATTATTGGCGACTTTTTCTTGGCCATCCGGCCTTGGATTAATTTTTGAATTTTCCTGCTGTTTCGGGACCTGATGGCGTCGCTGGAACTCTGGGACCTCAGCTAAGTCTTGCGCCTCCCCGGTCATTGTCAGCTGTGGATTCAAAGTGGTCATTACCTGTCTTTGGTTTGGTTTGGTCAGTTATTCGCTTCTTAACTGATCTATGGCGCCGCCACACTCGTCTGGTAGCTCTACCACGATATTTTGGCCTGTTACTTTGTTATTTGTCCGGCGAAACTCGGGCCCCATAGTTTCGGCCCACACCCGGTCGCCTATGCTCATTTCCTTGTTTTTTCTAGCTCCCTTGTAACCTCGGGTGTGTAATGGGGTTCAAACGGTCAAGTGGGCACCGGAGTTTCCCATTAGCAATTCGGCTTTTTCCCGTGGCTGTGCTTGGGGTTCTGTGCTGGACGGCTAGGAAAGTCTATTTTGTTTGCCAGTCACCTGGCTTGACAATGCCTCCTTAGCGCCCGGACGGAACGCCTGCAAGGCCATTCGACGCAGGGTGGAAAGGTGCAGAGGGCATGTCGGATGCCTTCCTCTGCCAGGTACTCTTCAAACTGGGCTGCCGTGACTCATTGTCGGACACCAGAGTGTCCGCAACCCGTGAGTTTAATAGGTGGCGAGGTTGCATTACTGCTTCGCTGTGGTGGACTTCATAAGTATGATCTCAACCATTTGGAAAATGCATCCACCACCACTAGGAATTTGGCGTGAAAGGGCCAGCAAAGTCAATGTGGATTCTTGACCAAGGCCCTTGGGGCTTTTCCCATTCTCTGACTGGGGCTGTAGTAGCGGTCTGGACTCAAGCTTGGCATTTCCTACCCTCTCAGCAATCTGCCATGAGTGGCCACCACATATGTCCAACCTGGGTGACCAGGAGGTCCAATACCTTTTAAAACAATTGAACCGTCAGGGAAGAGCGGGCCACCCTCTGTACCCAACCGAGTACAGTCCTTAACACAATGTCCGCATGATGCCCGAGCCACTTTGATGTGACTGGGCCAGAGTCCAACGAGTCAATAAGGAGGATGGGTGTCCCGGAGTGGTCGCCCCTGGCAGTGGCTTCAATGCCTGCATGCCCCACTTCTTCCTGGTCGATGCTGCAGCTTGTATGAGTAAGCGGCTAAAATATAGTCCATCGTCAAACGAAAGTGCCACAGGCGCTCGCCAGCCAGTATCCCAGTAGGTCTGTGGTCAGTCACGATTTCAAAATTCCGCCCAAAGACATACTCATGGAATTTTTGACCCTGATACAATGGCTAATGCTTCTTTGTCTAATTGGCTGTAGTTCCTCTCTGGGAGGACATCGTTTCTAGAGTAGAACGCTATAGGGGCTTCTGTGGTTTGAAGTCTATGGCTGAGTACAGCCCCACCCATAAGGGACGCAAAACCAGCACTAGGGTAGTGAGTCGTGATATTGGATGAGCAGGCTATCACTTGAGAGCAGGTTCTTTACTGCTTCAAAAGCCCTATTTTCTGACTTTCCCAAGACCAAACAGTATTTTTCCTAAGAGCCTATGCAGCGGTTCCAAGAACGTTGCTTTGTTCTTTAAAAGACCGAAAAATTAACCAATCCCAGGAATGCCTGCAGCTCTGCTTTGTTTTTGGGCGCTGGAGCCTTCCTAATTGCCTTAACTTTGCTCTCAGTAGGGTGAATTCTCTTGTCTATCCGTAGCCCAAGAAATCGAGATTCGACCCCTATCTGGCATTTATTTGTCTTGACTTTAATCCGCTGTCCGAAAATGCTCAAGACCTTTCTTAACTCCCCAATTCCTCCATGTTTTCCCTGAAATTAGGACATCATCAAGTAGGAACTACCCTGGGAGCCCTTGCAGTAGTCGTTCCATCAGGTTTTGAACAGCCCTGGTGCCACACTAACCCCAAATTGCAATCGGTGCACTTGAATGCCCCCAGGCCATAATCGCTTTGGGCTTCGCCGCGGCGCCTACTGGCAGTTGTTGTAGGCTTGGGCCAAGTCTAACTTTGCAAAGACTTGCCTTGCCCCAAAGAGTGCAATAAGTTGCACCACGGAACCGGTGCGCTTTTCTGTAAGGCTTTGTTGCCTTGTAGTCAGCGCAAATTCTGACCCGTCCGATGGGTGACGATTGGCGCTCCCACTTTGGATCGACTGGCACCAAAATCCCTGATTTATGAGCTTGTCCAGCTCCTTATCAATTTTGGTTTTAGGGCAAAGGGACCTCCTCGCCTTAAGCCTAATGGGGCTACCTGGGGTCTAAGTTGAAGGAAATAGGGGTCCCTTGTACTTGCCCAGGCAGTCCTTGAAGACATCTTCGAACTCGAAGAGAATGTCTTTCAAATTGCAGTCACTGTAGATGCCAGTCACCCCATGCCCAGGGCACGAAACCAGTCTAGTCCCAACAGACTGGGCAGAGTTCCTTCGACGATCGTGATGGGCAGGGTCTTTATGAGGGTGACCGACTGGACGGAGGTGGTCCTCAACAGGGATGCGATTCCCTGGTAGTCGTGCACTCGTAGCCGCTGTGCTTGCAGATGGGCGCGACGGACGGCAGCGACTTCGCCAGTGTCCCAGGACATGATGGTGATCGCTGATCCCGGTCCACTTCAAGCCTGCACCGTACTCTCGATCTTGGGCTTTGTGAAATCTTCTTCCACTTTGGAGGCGCGCCTATAATGACAGTCGTTTGGTTAGACTTCGCCTTTTTGTTTGAACCAATCGCGGGCCTTTCCGGTTCCGCTTTGATTGGCCGATTTGAATTTTCGGGAAGGTTGGGCCGCCTGCAAACCTGAGCTAAGTGCCTTTCTTCCCACACCGCCGCATGTTGCCTTTTAAACCTGCAGCGTGGCTGATGTTGCCCTCCGCAGCTTCCGCTCGCCACGGTCCTGTGTCGCTCGGTCCGCAGACCCTTCCTCATCCTCGCCTCACCTTCGGATTCGACTGAATCTCCTGGTGTACTGGCTGGCTTTGCCGCCTTGGATTGAAGAGGCTTTGCAGAGTCTCTGCTTTAGTAGACATTTCGTGTGCTCTGGCTCGCCCAGAGCGGTGGCTAGTGTCAGGTTGCTCCTGGCTAGCAGTCGCCGCCACGGATGTCCTTGACCTCGGATGAGTTGCTCGAGCACTGCAAGTCTCGGTATCCGCAGTCCTTGGACGCCTTCAAAGCGGCCATGTAGTCACCGGCGGACTCGCCCATCTTCACGTTCAATTCAAACCGCTGCACGATTTGGACGGCGCCGGTGCTAAATGGTTTTCAGAAAGTCTGCAGAGTCGGCCACGATACCGATTGTATCGCTGGCTCTGCCAGGGCTTCCGCAATCTGACCCGCCAATGGCTTGTAAGCCCGCTATGTTATCAGGATCCCCAGTTCGTTGGCTTTAGAAAGCTCAAACGGGTCATATCCCCCATTTCTCTTGCCCGGTTGTACGTGCTGGCGGTTTGCCGCGCTTTCTGCCCTGAGTTTGCTGGGTTCAACTAGCGTGTTTCGGTTCTGGTTCTCCTTAGCCTCGAGATCCCACCTTCCGCCAATGTTAAGTTCGGAAGTAACGAGGCTGGAGACCAGGGTAGTGACAACAGCTCTTTAATATAGGGTGAACCCAGCAACAGGCTGGGGAAAACCTCTCCTTTATACAGTTCTGTTGAGGTTTCAATCAGCAACGTTGATTTCCGCTCAAATATTTAAAGGTACAACTGTTAATACATAACACCTCCTCCCAGAAAACACTTGGTATTTACATATTTATTTACATGTTATTTTCGTAGTCACGCAAATAACCTGCCTCCTAGTTCTCTGACCTGCGGTTCAGTTCTGGTGGTGAGCTGAGCTGGTCGGAGGGGCTGTTTTCTCCCAGCTCTAGGCCAGTCTGGATTATTGCGACTTTTTCTTGGCCATCCGCCTTGGATTAATTTAAATGGCGCCTTGGAACTCTGGGACCTCAGCTAAGTCTTGCGCCCCCGGTCATTGTCAGCTGTGATTCAAGTGGTATTGGTACCTGTCTCTGTTGGTTTGGTTTGGTCAGTTATTCGCTTAACTGATCTATGTGGCGCCCACACTCGGTTGTCTGTAGCTCTACCACGACGATTTTGGCCCTGTTACTTTATTGTTGGCGACCCAACTGGGTGCCCAGTTTCGCCCACACCTCGCCTATGCTCATTTCCTTGTTTTTCTAGCTCCCCTTGTAACCCTCGGTGTGTAATGGGTTCAAACGGTCAAGTGGGCACCGGAGTTTCCCCATTAGCAGGCTGGGCTTTTTCCGTGGCTGTGCTTGGGGTTCTGTGCTGACGCCAGGAAAGTCTATTTGTTTGCCAGTCACCTGGCTTGAGCCTGACAATTCCTTAGCGCCGGACGGAACGCCTGCAAGGCCATTCGACGCAGGGTGGAAAGGTGCAGAGGGCATGTCGGATGCCTTCCTCTGCCAGGTACTCTTCAAACTGGGCTGCCGTGAATTGGGCTCATTGTCGGACACCAGAGTGTCCGCAACCCGTGAGTTGCAATAGGTGGCGAGGGCGATTACTGCTCGCTGTAGTGATTCAAGTATGATCTCAACCATTTGGAAATGCATCCACCACCACTAGGAACGCCGTGAAAGGGCCAGCAATCAATGTGATTCTTGACCATTGCTTTTCCCATTCTGACTGGGGCTGTGGGGGTAGCGGGTCTGGACTCAAGTTTGGCATTTCCTACCCTCTCAGCAATCTCGCCCATGAGTGGCCACCATACAGCTTCTAGCTAACCCCTTCATCCTTACGATCCTGGGTGACCTCGTGGAGGAGGTCCAATACCTTCCCTTAACTTACAGGAATTATTACACGATCACCCCATAACAGGCCCCCTTGAGCCGAGAGCTCATCGCTTTTAACAAATTCTTGAACCGTCGCCCGAGCGGCCACCCTCTCTGTACCCAACCGAGTACAGTCCTTAACACAATGTCCCGTATGATGCCCGAGCCACTTCCTTGATGTGACTGGGCCAGAGTCCAAGAGTCAATAAGGAGGATGGTGTCCCCGGAGTGGGGTCTTCGTCGCCTGGCAGTGGGCTTCCGCAATCTGACCTCCGCCCGCAATGGCTTAGAAGTAAGCCCGCTATGTTATCAGGATCCTGTAGTTCGTTGGCTTTAGAAAGCAAACGGGTCATATGTTCCCATTTCCTTGCCCAACGGGTGGTTTGCCATTTCCGCTTCTGCCCTGAGTTTGCTGGGTTCGAACTAGCGTTTCAGCTCGGTTCTGGTTCTCCTTAGCCAGATCCCACCTTCCGCCAATGTTAAGTTCTGGAAGTAACGAGGCTGGAGACCAGGTAGTGACAACAGCTCTTTAATATAGGGTGAACCCAGCAAAAAAAACCTCTCCTTTATACAGTTCTGTTGAGGTTTCCCAATCAGCAACGTTGATTTCCGCCAAATATTTAAAGGCACATGTTAATACATAACTTCCCAGAAAACACTTGGTCTTATTTACATATTTATTACATGTTATTTTCACGTAGTCACGCAACCTGCCTCCTAGTTCTGACCTTCAGTTCAGGATTTTTTCTGAGGCTGTTTTCCTCCCAGCTCTTTCTGCCATCGGCCTGGATTATTGGCCGACTCTTTTTCTTGGCCATCCGGCCTGATTAATTTTTGAATTTTCCTTGCTGTTGGGACCTGATGCGCTGAACTCTGGGACCTCAGCTCTCTTATCCCGGTCATTGTCAGTGGATTCAAAGTGGTATAATACCTGTCTGTTGGTTTGGTTTGGTCAGTTATTCGTTCTTAACTGATCTATGGGCGCCACATGTTGTCTGGTAGCTCTACCACGTATTTTGGCCTGTTACTACTTGGACCCAACTAGTCAGTCCCCATAGTTTCGCCCACACCGGTCGCATGCTCATTTCTTGTTTTTTCTAGCTCTTGTAACCTCGGTGTAATGTTCAAACGGTCAAAAACCGGAGTTTCCCCATTAGCAGGCTGCTTTTTCTGGCTGTGCTTGGGGTTCTCTGGACGGCTAGAAAAGTCTATTTGTTTGCCAGTCACCTGGCTTGAGCCTGGACAATGCCTCAGCGTCGGACGGAACGCCTGCAAGGCCATCACCAGGGTGAAAGGCGCAGAGGGCATGTCGGATGCCTTGCCAGGTACTCAAACTGCTGCCGTGAATTGGCCATTGTCGGACACCAGAGTGTCCGCAACCTTGAATAGGTGGCGAGGGTTGCGATTACTCGGTGGTGACTTCATAAGTATGATCTCAACCATTTGGAAAATGCACCACCACTAGAACGCTTTGAAAAAGGCCAGCAAATCAATGTGATTCTGACCAGGCCCTTGGGGCTTTTCCCATTCTGACAGCTGTTGGGGTAGCGGGTCTGACTCTTGGCAAGCTGGCATCACCTCTCAGCAATTCTGCGTCCATGAGGCCACCATAAGCTTCTAGCCAACCCCTTCATCCTTTATCCTGGGTGACCTCGTGGAGGAGGTCCAATACCTTCCCTTAACCAGGAATTATTACACGATCACCCCATAACAGGCACAGAGAGCTCATCACGCTTTTTAACAAATTCAACTGGCCCGCAGCGGGCCACCCTCTGTACCCAACCGAGTACAGTCCTTAACACAATGTCGGTATGATGCCCGAACTCTTGATGTGACCAGAGTCCAGAGTCAATAAGAGGATGGGTGTCCCCGAGTGGGGTCTTCGCCCTGGCAGTGGCATCTTAACGCGCCTGCATGCCCCACTTTTCCGGTCGATGCTGCAGCTTGTATGAGTGCCAAAAAATATAGTCCATCGAATAAACGTAAAGTGCCACAGGGGTCGCCAGCCAGTTTTCTGTGGTCAGTCACGATTTCAAAATTCCAAAGACATATGGAATTTTTAACCCTGACAATGGCTAATGCTTTGTCTAACTGTAGTTCTCTGGGAGGACATCCTCTAGAGTAGAACGCTATAGGGCTTCTGTGCCGCTTAAGTCTATTGAGTACAGCCCCACATAAGGGACGCAAAAAACTAGTAGTGAGTCGTGATATTGGATGAGCAGGCTATCACTTGAGAGCAGGTTCTACTTCAAAGCCTATTTCTGACTTTCCCAAGACCAAACAGTATTTTTCCTAAGAGCCTATGCAGCGTTCAAGAACGTTGTTCTTAAAAGAAAAAATTAACCAATCCCAGGAATGCCTGCAGCTCTGCTTGTTTTTGGGCTGGAGCCTTCCTAATTGCCTTAACTTTGCTCTCAGTAGGGTGAATTTTCTTGTCTATCCGTAGCCCAAGAATGAATTCAATCCTATCGACATTTATTTGTCTTGACTTTAATCCGCTGTCCGAAAATGCTCAAGACCTTCTTAAGCCTACCTCCATGTTTTCTGAAATTAGGACATCATCAAGTAGGAACTACTGGGAGCCCTTGCAGTAGTCGTTCCATCAGGTTTTGAACAGCCCTGGTGCCACACTAACCCCAAATTGCAATCGGGTGCATTTGAATGCCCCTGTGCGTTACAATCGCTTGGGCTTCGCTGTGCGGCGTCACTGGCAGTTGTTATAGGCTTGGGCCAAGTCTAACTTTGCAAAGACTTGCCCTTTGGAGTGCAAATGTTGCACCACGGAACCGGGTAGCGCTTTTCTGTAAGGCTTTGTTAAGCGCCGCCTTGTAGTCAGCGCAAATTCTAATTGACCATGACATGGGTGACGATGCCTCCCACTTTGCGTGATCGACTGGCACCAAAATCCCTGATTTATGAGCTTGTCCAGCTCCAATCAATTTTGGTTTTAGGGGAGCCTTAAGCCTAATGGGGGCTACCTGTCTAAGTTGAAGGAAATAGGGTCCCTGTACTTGCCCAGGCAGTCCTTGAAGACATCTTCAACTGTTAAAGAGAATGTCTTCAAATTGCAGTCTTTGTAGATGAGTCACTCCCATGCCCAGGGCACAACCAGTCTAGTCCCAACAGACTGGGCAGTTCCTTCGACGAGTGATGGGCAGGGTCTTTGGAGGGCCGATCACTGGACGGAGGTGGTCCTAACAGGGATGCGATTCCCAGTCACTGTAGCCGCTGTGCTTGCAGATGGCGCTCATGAGACGGCAGCGACGCCAGTGTCCCAGGACATGATGGTGATCGCTGATCCTGTCCACTTCAAGCCTGCACCGTTCTCGATCTTGGGCTTGTGAAAATCTTCTTTCCACTTTGGTGAGGCGCGCCTATAATGACAGTCGTTGTAGACTCACTTTTTGTTTGAACCAGGGCCGCCTTCCGGTTCCGCTTTGATTGGCGATGAATTTTCGGAAGGTTGCCTGCAAACCTGAGCTAAGTGTCCTTTCTTCCCACACCCATGTTGCCTTTAAACCTGCAGCGTTGGCGCTGATGCTGCCCAAGCTTGATAAGTCCTCGTGTCGCGTTTGTCCGGCAGATTCCTCATCCTCCTCACCTTGGATTCGACTGAATCTCCTCCTGGTACTGCTTGGCGCCGCCTTGGATTGAAGAGGCTTTGAGTCTGCCGCTTTATAGATGCTTCTGGCCTCGCCCAGAGCTGGCTCAGGTTGCTCCTGGCTAGCAGTCGTCAAAGGATGTCTTGACGGATGAGTTGGCACTCGCCTAAGTCTCGGTATCCGCAGTCCTGACGCTCTTCTTCCCATGTAGTCACCGGCGGACTCGCCTCCATCTGTCTCGCTCCAATTCAAACCGCTGCACGAGGACGGCGCCAAAATGGTTCTTCAGCAAAGTCTGCAGAGTCGCCACGATACCGATTGTATCGGCGGCTCTGCCAGGGCTTCCGAATCTGACTCCGCCCGCAATGGCTTAGAAGTAAGCTTATGTTATCATCTGTAGTTCGTGGTTTCTAGATCAAACGGGTATATGTTCCCATTTCTCCTGCTTGTATGCGGTGGCGTGTTTGCCATTTCCGCTTCTGCCCTGAGTTTGCTGGGTTCAACTAGCGTGTTTCAGCTCTTCTGGTTCTCCTTAGCCTCAGATCCCACCTTCGCCGCCAATGTTAAGTTCAAGTAACGAGGCTGGAGACCAGGGTAGTGACAACAGCTCTTAATATATGAACCCAGCAAGAGGCTGAAAACCTCTTTTTATACAGTTCTGTTATTTCTAATCAGCAACGTGTTGATTTAAATATTTAAAGGCACAACTGTTAATATACACCATGAATTAGGAACTTTGAATAATAAGCAAATATATCAGAAAATCATGTTTCTCAGAACACAGTTTTTGAGAAATAATGAAAAAAAAAAGGAAAAAAAATGAAAAATAAGGAAAACAGAAAGAAAAAGAAGGGAAAGGAAAGGAAAAAGGAAAAAAAATCTAGCTGACTGAAGCCACCTACAATCAGATCAATTATTCATTCTTCAAAACAATCATTTCTAACGCAGGAGGATCATTCCACAAACACTGCAAATGCGCCGAAGATTGCCAGAACACACATAATCCAACCCGAGCAGAGAAGCGGCTTTAAGTGGGGTGGAGAAGGAAATAATAAAATAAAATAAAAAACTTATTTAGCCAAACAAATGTTGTGATAATTTCAGCATTTCCTTCAGAATGAGGAAGAGGAAGCAAATGCTTTTTAAGTCTCACCTTCCTTAGTAATCATCCATGAAAGAAAATGTTATATTTAGAGAGCTGAAAATGACAAGCACCAAATATAATTATGCATAATCAAATAAACTTTTCTCCTCAGGATTTTAATGCAGTTATTCCTAAGATCCAAGAATCTTGTCACCTAGCAGAGAAGTGACAATGAAACAGATTGATTATCTTTTTAACTCAGGTAAGTATTGCACATTAGGAATAATTTACAAGATAAATTCTCCCTGAAATTTCAGCAAATAGAGCTTAAAGGAATTCATGATATTTTTAAGTAGAATCACAAAAAATGGAATTCAGCATAAAAATTTTAGAAGAAACAACCAACAATGTATGATTTAAAATATTTTACAGATCCCACAGAAAATGAATAAAGATCAATTTATCTGATTATGCATTAATCAGCAATAATAGTTTTAAATTAAAAATAGAGAAAAATAATTTAAGGAGAATGATTAGAAAAATTTTAGATTTCAGAAATGAATAGATTAACTGATGATGAAAGAAAAAAAATTCAATTTTTAAGATATGCAAATTTTACCATTGGTTAGAAGGAATAGAGATAATAACATCTCAGCTAGATGCTGAGCTTGTTGATCAAAACAGTTCATTTCAAATTTGCTGCCTAGACATGATAAATGACTTGTCCCAGCTTCTACAATAGCATTCAAAAGTTAAAAAAATGCAAGTAGAAAAATAACCATTTCTGGAAGGTAACAGTGTCCATGCACCTTTGGCATTGAGTCATGACATGAAGGAATCTTGAAGTGGCTCTTCCTTGAACAGAGATAGCACTGTTATGTATTAACAGTTGTGCCTTTAAATATTTGAGCGGGAAATCAGCACGCTGCTGATTGGACGAAGCCTCCAGCAGAACTGTATAAAAGGAGAGGTTTTCCCCAGCCTGTTGCTGGGTTCACCCTATATTAAAGAGCTGTTGTCACTACCCTGGTCTCCAGCCTCTACTTCCCGAACTTAACATTGGCGACGAAGGTGGGATCTCGAGGCTAAGGAGAACCAGAACCGAGCTGAAGCACGCTAGACCAACCCAGCAAACTCAGGGCAGAAACGGAAATGGCAAACACGCCACCCGCACTGCATAACCCGGCAAGGAGAAATGGGAACATATATGACCCGCTTCAAAGCTTAGAAGCCAACGAACTGCACAGGATGATAACCGCAAGGGCTTAAGCCATTGCGGTCCGGAGGTCGAGATTGCGAAGCTGGCAGAGCCAACGCCGATACAATCGGTATCGTACGACTCTGCAGACTTTGCTGAAGAACCATTTCGCACCCCAAATACGCAGGCAGCGTTTGAATTGGAGAACGAGACAGATGGAGGGCGAGTCCATCGGTGACTACATGGCCGAAGAAGAGCGCCCAAGGACTGCGGATACCGACTTAGACGAGGTGCTCGAGCAACTCATCCGAGGGGTCAAGACATCCGCACGGCGACGACTGCTAGCCAGAGCAACCTGACATTAGCCACGCCTGGACGAGCCAGAGCACATGAAATGTCTACTAAGCAGCAGAGACTCTGCAAAAGCCTCTTCAATCCAAGGCGCAGCCAACGCCAGTACACCAGGAGGAGATTCAGACCAAGGTGAGAGGATGAGGAAGGGGTCTGCCGGACGAGAAACGCGAAGAGGACCGTGACGATGCGGAAGCTGGAGGGCAGCCAACGCTGCAGGTTTAAAGACGCAACATGCCGAAGAAAGGACACTTAGCTCAGGTTTGCAGAGCGGCCCAACCTTCCCGCAAATTCAATCAAAACGCTGAACCGGAAAGGCGGCCCGCGATTGGTTCAAACAAAAAGGCCAAGTCTAACCAAACGACTGTCATTATAGGCGCCAACCAAAGTGGAAAAGAAGATTTTCACAAAGCCCAAGATCGGGAGTACGCAGGCTTGTGGACACGGATCAGCGATCACCATCATGTCCTGGGACACTTTGTCGCTGCCGCCCGTCAAGCGCCACTGCAAGCACAACGCCACGAGTGCACGACTACCAGGGAATCGATCCCGAGGGACCACCGTCCGACGAGCACGTCCTCATAAAAGACCCTGCCCATCACGATCGCCGAAGGAACTCTGCCCAGTCTGTTGGGACTAGACTGGTTTCGTGCCCTGGGCATGGGAGTGACTGGCATCTACAGAAGTGACTGCAACCTGAAAGACATTCTCTTTAACGAGTTCAAGATGTCTTCAAGGACTGCCTGGGCAAGGGACCCCTATTTCCTTCAACTTAGACCCCAGGTAGCCCCCATTAGGCTTAAAGGAGAGTCCTTTGCCCTAAAACCAAAATTGATAAGGAGCTGGACAAGCTCATAAATCAGGGATTTTGGTGCCAGTCGATCACGCAAAGTGGGAGACGCCAATCGTCACCCCATAAATCGGACGGGTCAATTAGAATTTGCGCTGACTACGACGCTAACAAAGCCTTACAGAAAAGCGCACTCCCCGTAGTGCAACATTTATTGCACTCTTGGGGGCAAGTCTTTGCAAAGTTAGACTTGGCCCAAGCCTACCAACAACTGCCAGTAGACGCCCGCACAGTCAAGCCCAAACGATTGACGCACAGGGGGCATTCAAGTGCACCCGATTGCAATTTGGGGTTAGTGTGGCACCAGGGCTGTTCCAAAACCTGATGGAACGACTACTGCAAGGGCTCCCAGGGTAGTTCCTACTGATGATGTCCTAATTTCAGGGAAAACATGGAGGAATTGGGGAGCGTTAAGAAAGGTCTATTTTCCGACAGCCGGATTAAAAGTCAAGACAACAAATGCAGATAGGGGTCGAATCCGATTTCTTGGGCTACCGGATAGACAAGAAAGGAATTCACCCTACTGAGAGCAAGGTTAAGGCAATTAGGAAGGCTCCAGCGCCCAAAAACAAAGCAGAGCTGCAGGCATTCCTGGATTGGTTAATTTTACGTTCTTTTAAAGAACAAAGCAACTGCTATGGAACCGCTGCATAGGCTCTTAGGAAAAATACTGTTTGGTCTTGGGGAAAGTCAGAAAATAGGGCTTTTGAAGCAGTAAAAGAACCTGCTCTCAAGTGATAGCCTGCTCATCCAATATCACACTCACTACCCCTAGTGCTGGTTTCATGCGCCCTTATGGGGTGGGGCTGTACTCAGCCATAGACTTCCAAACGGCACAGAAGCCCCTATAGTTTCTACTCTAGAACGATGTCCTCCCCAGAGAGGAACTACAGCCAATTAGACAAAGAAGCATTAGCCATTGTATCAGGGGTCAAAAATTCCATGAGTATGTCTTTGGGCGAATTTTGAAATCGTGACTGACCACAGACCGCTACTGGGATACTGGCTGGCGACCAACGCCTGTGGCACTTTCGCCACGCTTGACCCGATGGACTATATTTTAGCCGCTTACTCATACAAGCTGCAGCATCGACCGGGAAAGAAGTGGGCATGCAGACGCTGAGCCGATGCCCACTGCCAGGGGCGATCAAGACCCCACCCGGGACACCCATCCTCCTTATTGACTCTGACTCTGGCCCAGTCACATCTAAGGAAGTGGCTCGGCATCATACCGACATTGTGTTAAGGACTGTACCGGTTGACAGAGGTGTCATGCGCCGGGCGTAACGGTTCAAAGAATTTGTTAAGAAACGTGATGAGCTCTCGGCTCAAGGGGTGCCTGTTATGGGGTGATCGTGTACAATTCCTGCTAAGTTAAGGGGAAAGGTATTGGACCTCCACGAGGGTCACCCAGGATCAAGGATGAAGGGGTTAGCTAGAAGCTGTATGGTGGCCACCATGGACGCAGAGATTGCTGAGAGGGTAGGGAAATGCCAAGTTGCCAAGAGTCCAGACCGCTACCCAACAGCCCCAGTCAGAGAATGGGAAAAGCCCCAAGGGCCTGGTCAAGAATCCACATTGATTTGCTGGCCCTTTCACGGCCAAACGCTTCCTAGTGGTGGTGGACGATTTTCCAAATGGTTAGAGATCATACTATGAAGTCCACCACAGCCGGCAGTAATCGCAACCCTGCGCCACCTATTCGCAACTCACGGGTTGCCGGACACTGGTGTCCCACAATGGGCCCCACCACGGCAGCCCAGTTTGAAGAATACCTGGCAGAGGAAGGCATCCGACATGCCCTCTGCACCTTTCCACCCCGCGCCGAATGCAGAGCGCTCCGTCCGAGCGCTAAGGAGGCATTGTCCAGGCTCAAGCCAGGTGACTGGCAAACAAAGATAGACTTTTTCCTAGCTGCCCAGCACAGAACCCCAAGCACAGCCACGGGAAAAGCCCAGCCGAATTGCTAATGGGACGAAACTCCGTGCCCACTTGACCGCTTGAACCCCATTACACCCAGAGGGTTACAAGGGGAACTAGAAAACAAGGAAATGAGCATAGGCAGGGTGTGGGCCCAAACTATGGGGACGGCCCTAGTTGGTCGCCAAGTAACAAAGTAACAGGCCAAAATCGTACGTGGTAGAGCTACCAGACAACCGAGTGTGGCGCCACATAGATCAGTTAAGGAAACGAATAACTGACCAAACCAAACCAACAGAGACAGGTAATGACCAATACCACTTTGAATCCACAGCTGACAATGACCCGGGAGCGCAAGACTTAGCTGAGGTCCCAGAGTTCCAGCGACGCCATCAGGTCCCGAGGGAAACAGCAAGGAAAATTCCAAAATTAATCCAAGGCCGGATGGCCAAGAAAAGAGTCGGCTAATAATCCAGAGCCCGATGGCTCAGAGAAAGAGCTGGGAGGAGAAAACAGCCCCTCCGACCAGCTCAAAACACCACCCAGAACTGAACCAGAGGTCAGAAAGAACTAGGAGACGCCCAGGTTATTTGCGTGACTAAAATAACATGTAATAAATATGTAAATAAGACCAAGTGTTTTCTGGGAGGGGAGGAGTGTTATGTATTAACAGTTTTGTATTTGAGGAAATCAGCACGTTGCTGATTGGACGAAGCCTCCAGCAGAACTGTATAAAAGGAGAGGTTTTAGCCCCAGCCTCTTGCTGGGTTCACCCTATATTAAAGAGCTGTTGTCACTACCCTGGTCTCCAGCCTCGTTACTTCCCGAACTTAACACATGGTGTGTTTCCTTGTTCATTTGTCAGTTTACTCTGACTTCTGCAAAGTCAGAAGTAACGCCACCATTTCTTCTTCCATCAACATTAATCCTGTGATTTTGGTCAGTGCTAAAATGAGACCGCAGATAAGCTGTTGTCTGGATCAGCTTCTGTTGAAACCAGAAAACTGAAAATTATTTGGATTAATTGAGCGTGAAAGTCAACTTTTGTCAAAAGCCCCTGGCTGAAACTGGACGCTTGTAAAACGCAATATATTCTTTCCTCCATATTACCAATAGCCATTGTTTGAACCAGACGAGTCTATAATTCCAGCTGTCTTAACAGTCTTCTGCGTTAGTTCACAATAACATATCTGGGCGGTTGATTTCCAAATCTGTAAAGTTATGCACAAGTGTCATTTTCCCGTCTTCCTTCATCTCCATCAATGCATCAAGTAGTCTTGGTCCCAGCACTTTGCTTAAAACAGTTCCTTTTTATTTATTTATTTATTTAAGGGGGTCTTCTCCTGGCATTCTTTATGTTTTTCCGTTACTAAGAATTTAGTATTAAATCCATTGCTACATAACCTTGTAATTTCACTCCCCTTAGCTTTATTCCTGTCTTTTATTCCGGTTTCTTGGCTATAGCATGAGAGGAAGGACCAGATAATTTTTATTTTATTTTATTTGCATTTATATCCCGCCCTTCTCCGAAGACTCAGGGCGGCTTACACTATGTTAACAATAGTCTTCATCCATTTGTATATTATATACAAAGTCAACTTATTGCCCGCAACAATCTGGGTCCTCATTTTAACTACCTTATAAAGGATGGAAGGCTGAGTCAACCTTGGGCCTGGTGGGACTTGAACCTGCAGTAATTGCAAGCAGCTGCTGTTAATAACAGACTGCATTAGTCTGTTGAGCCACCAGAGGCCCTTCCTCTCCCTTCAAATATTTTGAGAGCTGGATTGCAAATATATAACCCGAATACCAACAGAAGAGAACATTTTGTAGCTCAGGTTAACTGTGGGGTCCTTGGTGCTCTCTGAGCTTGGTTGTTTTCTTGCAGGTGTTTTATGATCCAACTAGGTAACATAATCAATGGTGGAAAGGGGCTTGTATATAAACAGAGAGCAAGGCCGCACTCCCTTCTAGCCCAGCCAGAAACACCGATGCAGGTGGATGGACGGATGAGAGACACTGATTTAGATAGGTAAATGGATGGATGAATGGATAGATGGATGGATGAATAGTTGAGAAATACCATTGTAGATAGATAAATGGATTGATGGATGGATGGATGGATGGATGGATGGATAGATAAATGAGTGAATAGTTAGGAAAAACCGGTGTAGATAGCTAAATGGATGGATGGATGGCTAGACAGATGATGGATGGATGAACTGTTGAGAAACATCGGTGTAGATAGATAAATGGATGGATGGATAGATGGATGGATGGATGAACAGTTGAGAAATACCAGTGTAGATACATAAATGGATGGATGAATAGTTGAGAAACACTGGTGTAGATAGATAAATGGATGGATGGATAGTTGAGAAACACTGGTGTAGATAGATAAATGGATGGATGGATAGATAGATAGATAAATGAGTGACTAGTTAAGAAACACCGGTGTAGATGGATGGATGGATAGATAAATGAGTGAATAGTTAGGAAAAACCGGTGTAGTTAGCTAAATGGATGGATGGATGGCTAGATAGATGATGGATGTATGAACAGTTGAGAAACATCGGTGTAGATAGATAAATGGATGGATGGATAGTTGAGAAACACTGGTGTAGATAGATAAATGGATGGATGGATAGATAGATAGATAAATGAGTGAATAGTTAAGAAACACCGGTGTAGATGGATGGATAGATGGATAAATGAGTGAATAGTTAGGAAAAACCGGTGTAGTTAGCTAAATGGATGGATGGATGGCTAGATAGATGATGGATGTATGAACAGTTGAGAAACATCGGTGTAGATAGATAAATGGATGGATGGGTAGATGGATGGATGGATGAACAGTTGAGAAATACCAGTGTAGATACATAAATGGATGGATGGATAGTTGAGACACACTGGTGTAGATAGATAAATGGATGGATGGATAGATAGATAGATAGATAGATAGGTAGATAGATAGATAGATAGATAGATAGATAGATGAGTGAATAGTTAAGAAACACCGGTGTAGATGGATGGATGGATGGATGGATGAATAGTTGAGAAACATTGGTATAGATACATACTGCAGTTCATTTGTTTTTGGAGCTCACTTTTTTTGTATGGAGTTTTGACCTAAAGAAAATACGCTGGATTTTTTTGAGGGTATTGGTGGGTTGGACGAACCTTCGGCTGTGTTTTGGCAAATGCTGAATTAACTCAGTCCTCAGTTGAGGGGCTTTGCAGAGGTTTATGGCTGGGGGGGGGAGTGGTGCATAACCTTTCCTCGTCCCCTTCTCATTTTCCACATCCAAGGCGCCTTTGCTTCCTGAACGGCCCAAGGCAGGTGCGCCTTTGCCGTTCACAAGACTTGGGGTGGAAACTCTTGCGGGGAGAAAATCTTTTATCTCCATTTGTATCTAAAGCTTAAGAGCTCCTTTTCCAATTACTCCGTTAATTGTTTAAGAGATTGCCAGAATAAAAAAGAAAAAGGAAAAGTCTCTAATCTTCTTCTTTTTTTAAAAAAAAAAAAGGACTTAGAAAAGAATCAGGGCCACATACTTCTTAAATTAATTTTCTTCATGAATACTTCTTTCTGAATGCAGATTTGTGAGTCAGGGGGGCGACTTTTGTCCGTCTTCCAAGCACCTGGCTAGCTATTCGCACATTTCTCTCTCTTTTTTTTCCACCCCTCCCTTCTCGCCACACAGTTCTTCCATCGACTGTGCTCAGAACACACGTCTGTTCTGGAGGAAAAACACGGAAGATTGGTACAGGATTGGGTAGTTAATTCGTTTTCCGAATAGAAGAACTTGGCTGGGAAACTTCTGTAACAGAATCATCAGTGCTTGGAATACTTTACCTGACTCTGTGGTCTCTTCTCATAATCCTAAAAGCTTTAACCAAAAACTTTCTACTATTGACCTCACCCCATTCCTAAGAGGACCATAAGGGGCGTGCATAAGCGCACAAATGTGCCTACCGTTCCTGTCCTATTGTTTTTCTTTTCTTCTTCCTATATACATATATATATGCTTATACCTCCTTATATTTACTCATATATGTGTTTATATACTATATAATTTTTTGTGTGATACCTACATATATTGTTGTGACAAAATAAATAAATAAATAAATAAGACCATCGGATCAACCAATTCCTTTGTAGGGGCTACAAGCCTCATCTTGTCTCTACAGATGTGAAAACTGTGAACGATGAAGAAAACTGGGTGCAGTAAGGAGGAATATTAGTATATATTGTTACAGTGATGACATTCCTAACTCAATCTTAGGATTCCAGAGCTTCCAAAACAGATCTTTCGATTCTTGCTATTGCATTGTCCTGCTTTATTTCCAGGAGAGCTGCAAAATCGGAATGACCTTGGTGAGAAGCAGCAGAGTTTGTATTCAGCTGGTTCAGACCGGTTCGGGCGAACCGGAAGCGACGACCGCAGGCCCGTTCCACCCACTCAGACGTAATGCCGTCCTATTTAGCCACGTTTTGGAGGCTGGGCGCAGGCATGGAAGGCGTGCGCACGAGCAGAGCGCATGCTCAGAAGGCCAGGCGCATGTGCAGAAGGCGCATACAAGCGAAACAAGCATGAGTGCGCGAGGCAAACCGGTGGCAAGGATAGGTGAAACCCCCTGCTGAGACGCATCTTTCATTTTGAGTTTTCCCAAGTCTTAAATTTAAAAATAATTATATATTATAAACAAATGCAAGAACGGGATGCTCTGCATTATCTTGCCCATGAATTTTTTTATATTTGCATTTATATCCCGCCCTTCTCCGAAGACTCAAGGCGGTTTACACTATGTCAAGCAATAGTCTTCATCCTATTTGTATATTATATACAAAGTCAACTTTATTGCCCCCAACAATCTGGGTCCTCATTTTACCTACCTTATAAAGGATGGAAGGCTGAGTCAACCTTGGGCCTGGTGGGACTTGAACCTGCAGTAATTGCAAGCAGCTGCTGTTAATAACAGACTGTCTTAGCAGTCTGAGCCATGCAGAGCTCATTTCACATGAACCGTTGATTTTACAAAAGGGCTTATTAGTTCTAAGCGTTTCACGAGAAGCATATTAATTTTTGTGATTACAGTTACCGTTTCTTCAAACGCAACCGGTTTTGCGCTATTCTAGAGGAACGGCATTATCTAGTACAGGAATATATTGTGTTAATTCCAAGAATGATATGGTTTAGAGAAAAAAAAAAACCCCTGACCTATAAATGAGAAGTTTTGTATGTGTGTTAAGGCAAGGCTTTGAAAAAAAAATAATGATTTGTGGCACTGACTTTCTCCCTTTTGCAAATGTACTTCTTAAGAAGTTTAACAGAAAAGTACATTTCCAGTCTGCCGTTTGCTGTAAGAAATGTCTCGGGCAGTTGGTCTAGGACACATTTGAATTAGGAAAGTTATGATGGTAAAATAGACATTATTTGGCTAAAGTACAGGGGTTCTTGTGGGCACCTCTCAGTCAGTTTTGACTCCTGGAAATTACGTCAACAGATCCCTGCCATTGCCTCTTTCCTAGGGCTAAGAGGGAGTGACTGGCCGAAAATCCCTCAGCTAGCTTCATCCCTACAAAGGACTGTCATTCAAGTTTCCTGATTTCTAGCAGCCTTAGATACAGATTAACAGAGTTGGGAGGGACCTTGTAGATCATCTAGTCCAACCCCCTGCGCCGCCCAAGCAGGAGACCCTACACCATTTCTTGAAAGCTTCCAGAGATGAAGCTCCCACAACTTCCGAAGGCAACTTCTATTCCATTGGTTGATTGTTCTCACTCCTTATGTCTAGGTTGAATTTCTCCTTGATCAGTTTCCATCCATTATTCCTTGTCTGGCTTTCAGGTGCCTTGGAAAATAGCTTGACCCCCCTCCTCTGTGGCAGCCCCTCAAATATTGGAAGACTGCTATCATGTCTCCCCTGGTCCTTCTCTTCACCAGACTAGCCATGCCCAGTTCCTGCAACCGTTCTTCATATGTTTTAGCCTCCAGTCTCCTCCTCATCCTGGTTGCTCTTCTCTGCACTCTTTCTAGAATCTCAACATCTTTATCTACCATAGCAATCTGCTCCTTACAAAAGCTAAGCTAAATCATCTTTTTTAAACTGGTGGACGCGCCTAGAAAGTTTGAGAATGGGCTGTGGGTTAAAATTGCTGCCATTATCGCTTCCAAAGGAAATTATCTGCAGGCCGGTTGGCTGCCCAAACAAGACACACACATCACACTGAGCTAGTTTGTTTTATCACGGTTTATTAAAGAACCTATCAGCCCAGTTCACCCAGTTAAGTCATAACCCCAGTTTACAGATCACGGCGCTTAGGTAGATAACAGGCAGTCCTCGACGTACGACCACAACTGAGCCCAACATATCTGTTGTTAAGCAAGATGTTTTTTAAGTTGCGTTTGGCCCCCATTTCCTTGACACAATTGAGAAGTGAATCGCTGCGGGCGTTAAATTGGTAAGAGGGTTGTTAAGTGAATTTGGATTCCCCATTGATTTTGCTTGTCAGAAGGCCCCCAAAGGGGATAAAATGATGTTGGAACACTGCGACGGTTGTAAGTATGAGCCAGTTGCCAAGCCTCTGAATTTCGATCACGAGAACTGCTCCAACGGTCGTAACTCTGAAAAACGGTCGTAAGTCGCTTTTTTCCCCCCAGTGCCCTTATAACTTGGAATGCACAGTTCTGCATTGCTATCGAATTCATTGGTCCAAATTAAAACCTTCTCCTTTAATTCGTCGGATTGCATCCGACATCTTTTGCATTCAACCTAGCATTTATGCAGTTGCTTATGAAATCCTAAAGCCAAGCACAGTTAAGTAGCAATTCTTTAAGCCAATCATCAAACATAAGCTTTTTTTTTTTTTTTTTAAATAAAATTGCAAGATCTAAAATGCAATGTATTTTACACGCATCTTGCACCAAAGGCTCCGCGCGCCACCTTTTATCAAAAAACCAATTTTTCTGCGAGCGTGAAAACATTTCATACTTATGCCGAAGAACTGTTTCAAGTCAAACGCTACATAATTTGAAGCGTTTGACTCTGAGTAAATAAAGACCGTAGCCAATGGATTAGGCAATGTTATTTTGAGCTCATTTGAGCCTAATTGTTTAAATAACTATAGCTAGGATAAAAATGTTTTGTCGGTATTCGGTTCCTTTACACAGAATTCCTCAACTTTAGCTTTTGGTGCAGTACAGTAATATTGGTGGGCGCTCCTTGCTTTATAAAATAGGAATTTGTCGAAGCACATGTTCCATTCATGATGGGCTCAGCATAGTATCACCGGTTTCCAACAAGAAACAAAGTTCTACTTTACAGATTAACAAAGTTGGAAGGGAGCTACCAGGTCATCTAGTCCAACCCCCACCTCCCGCAAGCAGGAGACCCTACATCATTTCTGACAGAGGGCAGTCCAGTCTCTTCTTGAAAGCTTCCAGTGATTGAAGCTCCCACAACTTTTAATTAATTCAGAATAGAGATGGAAGGGACCTTGGAGGTCATCTAGTCCAACCCCCCACCCACGCAGGAGACCTTACACCATTTCTGACAGATGGCAGTCCGGTCTCTTCTTGAAAGCTTCCAGTAATTGAAGCTCCCTCAACTTCTGAAGGTAACTTCTGTTCCATGGGTTGATTACTTTCCAAAAACCTTACAAACAAGGCCTATCGTACTAGTGGTAATCTTTTAAGCACCAACTTTCCTTGGGAGTGCTCATCCTTAATCAACATCTTCCACCACCCCCAAGTCCCAACATTTCCCCCCTTTTAAATTAAAAAAATCAGTCTTTCTTAAAGAGCGATCCAGGGCATGAAAAGAAAGAGATGAATTGTAGATGGCCACTGCTTAGATCAGGGGTCTGAAACCTTAAACACTCAAAAGAGCCGTTTGGACCCGTTTCCTGCAGAAAAGAAAACGCCGGGAGCCACAAAACCCTTCTGGTGCCTGACTATTTCTTCAGCGGCCCCAAAACTAGCCTATTTAGTTGACTTAAACGTTCTGAAACTTTTCTTTTCTTGGATTTATCCATGCTTGGCCTACCGGGGGTTGAAAAGCTCAATAAATCGCGTGTTGGCGGATGTCACATATCGGTGGTTGTGAGGCATATTTTGAGTGACAGGGAGCCACAGCAGAGGGGTTGAAAGAGCTCCAGGGCCGCAGATTGCTGACCCCTGGCTTAGATCAAGGGGTAGAGCCAGGCTGTCTCTGGATGTCTCTGTTAGACGTTGGTGCCTCTCTTTGGCCAAGAGACCTCATCCCCTGGTTGATCAGTAGAGAACCTTCTCGGTACTCCTGTGATTCGGCATCAGGTTCAAAGGAGGCATCTGGTCAGAAGAGTCTCTGCCTTTCAATCTCAGGTCTGCAGTGTTTGAGTTTTTTGTCTCAGCCAGGATAGGATCCGTGACCACAGCATTGGCGGGGGCTTTCACGAGAACTGAGGTGGGGCTCATCCAAGGATTTAATGCACTGAGAAACCTGTATTCATGAGAAGGAGGAGGAGGACAGAGAGAACAAGTCAACCGTTGGAGCGTTGGAAAGATTTTTAGTATTTGGGGACACAGAAGCTACCGAAATACAAGATCAGTTTGAAGTCTACTTCTCCTACATTTTCCATCCAGGTTTCTTCTGAAAGCTACGCTACTGTCTTGCCTAGATTTTAACAGGGATGAGATGATAATAATACAATACAATACAATACAATACAATACAATACAATACAATACAATACAATACAATACAATACAATACAATACAATACATTCACAAGGGCCGGTGAATGGCGCAGGCTGGTAAGGCCTGTTATTAAGAACAGCCTGTTATTAAGAACACAAAGCCTGCAATTACTGCAGGTTCGAGCCCGGCCCAAGGTTGACTCAGCCTTCCATCCTTTATAAGGTAGGTAAAATGAGGACCCAGATTGTTGGGGGGGCAATAAGTTGACTTTGTAAAAAATATACAAATAGAATGAGACTATTGCCTTATACACTGTAAGCCGCCCTGAGTCTTCGGAGAAGGGCGGGATATAAATGTAAACAAAAAAAAAAATACAATACAATATAATATAATATAATATAATATAGATGCAACTTAGAACTAAGGAGGACGGTGAGAACAATTAACCAGTGGAACAACCTGCCTGCAGAAGTTGTAAATGCTCCAACACTGGAAGTTTTTAAGAAAATGTTGGATAACCATTTGTCTGAAATGGTGTAGGGTTTCCTGTCTGGGCAGAGGGTTGGACTGGAAGACCTCCAAGGTCCCTTCCAACTCTGTTATTATTATTAATATAATATAATATAATATAATATAATATAATATAATATAATATAATATAATATAATATAATATAATATAATATAATATAATATAATATAATATAATATAATATAATATAATATAATATAATATACTACACTACACTACACTACACTACACTACATTATACTATACTATAATATCAGAGTTGGAAGGGACCTTGGAGGTCTTCTAGTCCAACCCCCTGCTTAGGCAGGAAACCCTATACCACCTCAAACAAACGGTAATCCATCATCTTCTTAAAAACTTTCACTGTTGCAGCATCCACAACTTCTGGAGGCAAGTTGTTCCACTGATTAATTGTTCTCACTGTCAGGCAATTCCTCCTTAGTTCTAAGTTGCTTCTCTCCTTGATGAGTTTCCACCCGTTGCTTCTTGTCCTGCCCTCAGGTGCTTTGGAGAATAGCTTGACTCCCTCTTCTTTGCAGCAGCCCCTGAGATATTGGAAAAAAGCTATCATGTCTCCCCTAGTCCTTCTTTTCATTAAATTAGACATACCCAGTTCCTGCAACCGTTCTTCATATGGCTCTCCAAAACTTTCTTAGCAGCTATTACAATTCCCAATGTAATCTTAACTACAATGTTAATATTCTGTAATGATAATATTCTGAATCGTAAGATGAAAGGGCTGGAAGGGATCTGGGAGGTCTTCTAATTCAACCCTCCCACCCAAGGCAGAAGTCTTCATATCATTTGGACAAATGTCCCAAAGGTGCTTCCCGCCCTCCCCCCCCGCCACCCCAAGAGGCAACTGGACTGCCTGGTTTTTCTTGGAAGACGTTTCGCTTCTCATCCAAGAAGCTTCTTCAGCTCTGACTGGATGGTGGAGAATGAAAGGGTTCACCATCCAGCCAGAGCTGAAGAAGCTTCTCGGAGGAAAAGCGAAACGTCTCCAAAAGAAAAACCAGAAAGTCCAGTAGTCTATTGAAAAAAAAAAAAAAAGCACATGATCCCACCACCAAGCCACGCCCACCAAGCCACGCCCACAGAACCGGTAGGAAAAAAATTAGATTTCACCATTGGTTGAAAGGGACATTGGGGACACAGTTGGTGGTAATATAATATAATATAACAACAGAGTTGGAAGGGACCTTGGAGGCCTTCTAGTCCAACCCCCTGCCCAGGCAGGAAACCCTACACCATCTCAGTCAGATGGTTATCCAACATTTTCTTAAACATTTCCAGTGTTGGAGCATTCACAACTTCTGCAGGCAAGTCGTTCCACTTATTAATTGTTCTAACTGTCAGGAAATTTCTCCTTAGTTCTAAGTTGCTTCTTTCCTTGATCAGTTTCCACCCATTGCTTCTTGTTCTACCCTCAGGTGCTTTGGAGAACAGCTTGACTCCCTCTTCTTTGGGGCAACCCCTGAGATATTGGAAGACTGCTATCATGTCTCCCCTAGTCCTTCTTTTCGTTAAACTAGACATACCCAGTTCCAGCAACCATTCTTTATATGTTTTAGCCTCCAGTCCCTTAATCCACTTCATTGTTCTTCTCTGCACTCTTTCTAGAGCAGTGGTTCTCAACCTGTGGGTCGGGACACCGTTGGGGGTCGAATGACGATTTGCCAGGGGTCGCCTAAGACCATCGGAAATATGGGAAGTATACTTGCGAGTCGAAGAATCGCGCTCCAATGGTTGACCCCACAAGCCAGCTGCAGGCTCTTCAAACCGCTAGCCGAATTCGGCTTCAGGCGCGATGAATTAAAAAAGAGAGAAATCTTTGCTCTGATGTCTCCCTCTCAAGCCAGCTGCAATCACTCCCAATCGCTAGCCTAATCTGGCTTCAGGCGCGATAAACTTAATAGGGGAGGAGCCTCCGCTTTAATGCCTCCGTCCTCAAGGCAATCGCAAGCAGTTCAGATCGCTAGCCAATACAGCTTCAGGCACGATAAATTCAAAACGAAAATAATTTTACGGTTGGGGGTCACCACATCGTGGGGAATTGTATTAAAGGGGTCGCCACATCGTGGGGAATTGTATTAAAGGGGTCGCCACATCATGGGGAATTGTATTAAAGGGGCCGCAGCACTATAAAGGTTGAGAACCACTGTTCTAGACGTCTCAACATCTTTTTTACATCGTGGCGACCAAAACTGGATGCAATAATAAAGGGACTCCTATCGGTTCTCTGGCTGTGTTGCCTTTATGTCACACCCCGGGTCATCACAGCATCTTATCAACCTTGTTAAGTCACCTGTGCGTTTCTGGGACTGTTACCTTCCAAGCTGAGGGCTTAACATCGAGTTCCGGAAAAGCGACGTCCAGCCAAAAGAACCGATGCCGAATGGTGTGAGAGTTGTGGGGCTGAATGCCGGGGCCATAGGAGGCATGGCCATGGCCGAAATGGGCAATGCCCTCCAGGCGGAGTCCAAGAGGGGTGCCTGGCTCAGTGGGATGTCCAAGTACAAACCCAGAGGAGTGGTCCAGGAGATGCCGGCCCTGTTTCCCGGAATCTCCGCTTTTTCCCGTTTCCTCCACTTCGCCCTCCGGTTCTGAAACCAGACCTTTGAAGAAAGAATAATACAAGAGAATAATAAGAGTTGGAAAGGACCCTCAGAGGTCTTCTAGTCCAACCCTCCCCTGCTTAGGCAGGAAAACCTTAACACTACGTGGCCACATTTGGAAAACTGCACCCAGTTTTGGTCGCCACAATGTAAAAAAAGCTGTGGAGACTCTAGAAAGTGTGCAGAGAAGAGCAACCAAGAGGATTAGGGGACTCAAACATATGAAGAACGGTTGCAGGAACTGGGTATGTCTAGTTTAATGAAAAGAAGGACTAGGGGAGACATGATAGCATCTTCCAATATCTCAGGGGCTGCCCTAAAGAAGAGGGAGTCAAACTATTCTCCAAAGCACCTGAGGGTAGAACAAGAAGCATTGGGTGGAAACTCATCAAGGAGAGAAGCAACTTAGAACTAAAGAGAAATTTCCTGACAGTTAGAACAATTAATTAGAGGAACAACCTGCCTCCAGAAGTTGTGGATGCTCCAACACTGGAAGTTTTTAAGAAGATGCTGAATAACCATCTGTCTGAACTGGTGTAGGGTTTCCTGCCTAAGCAGGGGGTTGGACTAGAAGACCTTCAAGGTCCCTTCCAACTCTGTTATTCTGCTAAGACGTCAGACAAATGGTTATCTCAGAGGTTCCCAATCTTTTTCGGTTTGCGGCTCCCATAACACTTCGGATTTTTTCCGCGGCTCCCTTAATAGGTACATCCGATTTTTTTTTTAATTTTTGTCTTTTTAAGGATTTGGAAATCTACTTTTTAGATCGTTAAGGTTAGGTTAATTGAAAAATAAATTAAATACGAGCTTTAAATTCACAATTTATTGAACATCGTTTAATGATTTAAAATTATTAATGGGATGGATGGGCTTGTTGTTCGCTGCACAACTTCTCAAATCTTGGAATAAAATTGGAAATAGCGACTCTCATTTCTTGCTCGACGTTAATTTTTGAGCGATATTTACTTTTTATTACCGCGACTGCGAAAACCCAACCGCACAAATAGGACGTTGCAAAAGGAATTAATATTCTTAGGGCTTTGCAACTAAGCAGTGGGTATTCCTCTTTACTGATATCCAAAATCAGAAAGTCCCATGCTAACAAATTTTAACTTCAATGTTGTGTCGCAAGACAACTCAATAAGAGATTCTTCTTCTGTAGAGGTAAATTCTGATGGAGCTTTGGCTCTAAATGGGTCTTGAATCCAAGTAAATTTTTCAATGTTATCTGCTTCAAAGTATTTTTCGAACCATTTGATAAGCTGAGATAAATGATCTTCAAAAAGAGATTTTAAATTGCAAGACAAACTGATTTCATTGGAGGTTAAAAACTGGTGCAACAAGGGAAAGCAATCATTAAGATCATCTTCATTAATTTTTAGTTTCCATAGCTGTAATTTTTTTCTGAAAGCTGAAATCTTTTCAGCTTTAAAATGTGCATATTGCCTCCTTGTAAAGAGAGATTCAACACATTCAACTTTTCAAAGATATCACATAGGTATGCGAGTTTAATCAAAAAGTCTGTTTCTACAAAGTGTTTGGCATACTCATGTTTTTCTTCTTCAAGGAAAGTGTATATTTCTTGCCGTAATTGGAACGTACGAGACAATACACCCCCGCGAGAAAGCCATCGTGAGTGGCAGTAGTACAACAAAAATGTGTATTCACCTCCCATATCTTCACACATTATTTTAAAAAATCTTGCTTTTAGTGGCCGTGTTTTTATATAGTTTACTATATTTACCACACGTTCTAAAACTATATTTAGTGGAGGACTTATATACTTTGATGCAAGTGCTTCTTTGTGAATGATGCAATGGGTCCAAACTGAATCTGGAGCTTTGTTTCGAATAAGCGCCTGCAATCCTCCATAAGAGCCGGACATCGAACGACCACCGTCAGTACAGACGGCAATGCACTTTGTCCAGTCTAAATTATTTTCAACCATAAATATATTCAGGATCTCGAACAAATCCTGAGGCTTTGTACTTCCAGTAATACTTTTACAAAAGAGAAGATCCTCAACGATTGAATTACCATCTAAGAACCGTATGTAACAAATCAAGTGTGCGTCCTTATTATTGTCTGTGGCCTCATCGAGTTGCAGTCCATATTCACTTCCTTTTAATTTTTCAATTAATTGTGCATTGAGATCCTCCCCCATGTGCTGAATTCTGCGACTGATTGTATTGTTAGACAAAGGGACATTTGAAAGTAGTTTCCCCGCCGACTCACCAATCATAATGTTCACTAAATCTACAGCAGCCGGTAGAATGAGTTGCTCAGCAATAGTATGGGGCTTTTTACACTTAGCAACTCTATATGCAACTTTGTATGATGCTAGCAAAGCATTATTTGGTATTGACATATGTTTATAAATGCTGCCTTTTTGTTGTTTTAATTCCATTAACTTTCTTTTAAAAAAGTTGTGAGGTTTACCAACAAAGTTAGAATGGTTGGTTTCTAAATGTCGTTTTAACTTACTTGGAAGCATACATTCCGGTGCCAAAACTTTCATGCACAATACACACTGTGGTCTCTCTTTATCATTTTCGTTTATTGATGTAAAGCCAAAATCCAAGTAACTGTCGTCATATTTACGACGCCGCTTCTCGGAACCCTTGCCACTAGTTTGTGGAACTTCGTCTATAGATTTAGCACTATCTTGATTATTCAAGTTTAATAAGAATTTGTCCATTTTAGGGTGATCAGAAAAATAGCTTTTGAAAAGTAACTTAACCACCACACTATTAAGTTAGCCCAACAAACAAAAACTTATGCGAGCACTGAGAAGGTGATAACAAACGAATAGAAATCTGACTTGTAACTGCGCATGCGCACTAGACGTTTTAGAAATGGTGCATCAGCGTTAGACCCAGTGGGCGCAGATATTAATTGAATATTTCGCGGCGCCCTTATGACGATAGCGCGGCTCCCTGGGGAGCCGCGGCTCACACTTTGGGAATCACTGGGTTATCTAATTTCTTCTTAGAGACTAGATAACCAAGAGAGAGTGTGGGATTCTGCCTCTCTGAACTGACCCACGGAGGATCCAATATTAAGACTGACTTAGAATAACTTAATTGTCACTTTGGATGTACACTAATCGGCATACGTTAAAATAAAATTTCATTGCATACAGCTCTCAAAGGGTCACCACCTCCAATATACACTACATAAACATGGCAAAATGAAGGAATGAATAAAATAAATACAAAATTATGTATATACCCACATATATGACACAGGGAAAGAATGCAGTCTAGTTCAGATGTATACATGTAAATGGTGAGAGAAATGAATATTGCGAGTTTACCAGAAGGAGTGCCTAGGGAACAAAGCTATTCCAGAATCTGGTAGTCCTGCTACAAATTACTTCGAAACCTGCTTCCAGAGAGGAGCGACAGAAACAGACCATAAAGTGTGTGTGTGGAACGTCTAACAATGCTTTGAGCTCTAAGCACACAGCACTTATAAGCAGCATCCTGAATAATGGGATGCGAGCTTTCCTATCATCTTCTCCGCTGCCCTCACCACTCTCTGTAGGGGCTTTCTATCTGAGGCACTGCGGCCACCAAACCAAACAGGGATGCAGTTTGTTAAAACACGCTCAATCGGGCCTCTGTAAAAAGCGGCCAGGATAGGAGGAGAAAGATTGAACGTACCATCTGTCATTTCTATTGCTGTCTCCTCTCTTGGGAGCTTTTGAAGGGTTTTGTATGTTCCGTGCATGTATTATTAAACATCAAAAGTGGTTAGCCTGATGCCAGCGTTACTTGGAAATGAATGGGTAACAACTTCAGACAGGACATTTAAAGACCCAGCATATCAATCAAATTACTGAAATTGTTTTATCCTGGGTATTTTACTTCTTCCAAGCCCTGGAAGAAAGAATGAATCAGAAACTCTAATTCCTTTCCCTTCCTATTTTCCGCCAAGCTAAGCGCATCTAGAAAAGGAGGAAAAATTGACAGCTTCTGCGTCTCCCTCTCTACATGGCTAAGCTTTCCTACTCAACCTGGTTGTGAGTTTCACACACTTCCAGAAGATCGTGGATTTAGCAAGGGCCATAACCTTTGAGGGAAGCCCCTTTGTAATGTCATCGCAACATTGCAACAGCTAACAAAACGCTATCTAAGATCCTTCACCTTTATTACAGTGTCTTGTGCACAATGCTTATTATTATTATTGTTGTTGTTGTTTCTATTTATGATTTCCAGGCCTTTAAAATTGTACCGTGGATCAGTGGTGAAATTCAATTTTTTTTCACCACCGTTTCTGTGGGCGTGGCTTGGTGGGCATGATGTAGCTTGGTGGACGTGGCTTGGTGGGCGTGGCAGGGGAAGGATACTGCAAAATCTCCATTCCCACCACATTTCGGGGGAAGGATACTGCAAAATCCCCATTCCCTCCCCACTCCTGGGGGAAGGATATTGCAAAATCTCCATTCCCACCCCACTCTGGGGCCAGCCAGAGGTGGTATTTGCTGGTTCTCCGAACTACTCAAAATTTCTACTGTCGGTTCTCCAAACTGCTCAAAATTTCCACTACCAGTTCTCCAGAACCTGTTGGAACCTACTGGATTTCACCCCTGCCGTGGATGTTTTAACTGTATTATTTATTCTGCGGAAGCCCATCAAGAGTCTTTAAAAAACAACAACCCACCACTGCGGCAGGACAGCAACGTGTTCAATAAATGAGCATTTGTCCTTGGATTCCAAGCAGAAGTTTTGGTGTCTGATGGCTGGGTTATAACATTGCCTTTGTTCACCTGTCACTTACCTGAACCCGAGCTTCTGTAAGGTCTAATTGTATGGCAAGTTCTTCCCTGAAACACGAAGGGAAACATCTTAATATTGAGACAATTTATGACTCGCCAAATCCCACCCAATGACACATCTGGGGTTTTTCAGACTTCTCAAGAGGCTGCAGTGACAAGTTCAATGGGAGAAAAATACCCCCCTCCCCCAAAAAAGCTGGCTAAGCGTATGGAGATGAACTGGCAACGCCCTTAGATTAATAACCAAGCTGGCTTGCTTAACTGTGGTTTATCAAAAGCCACATCTCTCAAGAGGAGGCAGAAAATACCCCTCCCCAAAAGTTTCTCAAACAGCAACTGTATTTCACCCTACACCAGATATGAAAACTTCTCCATTCCCAACCAAGACTACTACACTTTCTTCTTCTTCTTCTTCTTCTTCTTCTTCTTCTTCTTCTTCTTCTTCTTCTTCTTCTTCTTCTTCTTCTTCTTCTTCTTCTTCTTCTTCTCCTCCTCCTCCTCCTCCTTCTCCCTCTCACCCCTCCTCCTCTTCTTCCTCTCCCTCTCCTTCCTCCTTCTCCTCCCTCCCCCCTTCTCCTCCCTCTCCCTTCTCCTACTCCTTGCTCCTCCTTTCTCCTCCCCCTCCTCCTCTCTCAAAGAGGGGGTTCTCCGGCAAAGCCCCCCACCTGGTGAAGACGTCGGGGTAATGGCACTTGCGGAAGGCGCTCTCCAGGCCCTGCAGCTGGAGGTGGCTGAAGGTGGTTCGGTATCGGCGCTGCTTGCGCTTCTGCGGCTCCGGCGCCTCGCGGACGCTGGATGGGGCGGTCGGCTCGGGAATCAGCCGTCTCTCGCCCGGCTGCCCTTCCTCCACGCGGCTGCCCGGCTTCTGCTGCTGCTGCTGCCGCCCCCGCGGCTCCGCTTCGTCCTCTTCCCTCCGCTCTACCTGCTGCAGGGGTCCGGAAGGCTGGCGCTTCTCTGCGGCGTCCCCGCCGGCTGCGGAGAGGAAGGAAAGCGGGGTCTCCTTCTGCACCGACTCCCCCAGACAAGACGTCCCGGCTGGTCTTCGGGACTGATCCACGCGCGCGGAAGCCATGGAAGCCGCTCGCACGCGCGTGGAAGCCCTGGAGGCCGTTTCCACACACATAGAAGCCGTGGAAGCCACTTGCACGCGCGTGGAAGCCCTGGAGGCCGTTTCCACGCACATAAAAGCCACGGAAGCCGCTTGCACGCGCGTGGAAGCCGTGGAAGCCGTTTCCACGCACACAGAAGCCGTGGAAGCCGCTTGCACGCGCGTGGAAGCCCTGGAAGCCGTTTCCACGCACATAGAAGCCGTGGAAGCCGTTCCCACGCGCGTAAAACCCGTGGAAGCCGTTCCCACGCGCGCGGTAGCCTTGAAAGCCGTTTCCACGCGTGTAGAAGCAGCCCCGGCTTGCCTCCGTCCGTCCATCCGTCCGTCCATCCGTCCCCGCGCGCTTCCATCCCAGCGCTCAACGAAGGAACCCTCCTGCTCCACGCCCGCCCTCCAGGGTCCCACTCCATCCCCCAATGTCGGGGTCCCACCCACCCCCGCGTGGAAAGTCAGGAGGGAGGGTCCTCGCGCCCCACCCCATGCCACTTACCGCGACCCTCGGTCCCACCCAAGAGGCTGTCGAGGAAATAGGTGGCCAGCAGGTGCAGGGCGGGGGCGCCGCCGGGACCGGCGCTCTGCATGGTTACTGACCGACCCACGTCCCGCGAGGGGTTTTATCCGCCCCGGGGGCGTCCTCGTTGGCAATTCAGGGGCGGTCGTGGGGTGGGGGAGGACAAACCCCTCCCGGGTCCCTCCGATGGGGTTGAAGCAGGTTGTTCCTGCGACGTCGTAAGCTCCACCTTCCCCCAGCCTTTCTCCGCGGAGAGAAGCGAGGTAACGAGTGTGTCTTTGCAACTAAGTGGATTTTGGGGGAGTGGGGTTCTGCCTTCACCCCAAAACCAGAGCTGAGTTCGACTGAATTGATTCACTCCGGTCCCCCCGCCCCCGCCCAAGCTGGGACTGTACCACATTCTGTTGTGACTGTTGCTTGGGCAGCATTAAGCACATTGAATAAAATAGAGTTGGAAGGGACCTTGGAGGTCTTCTAGTCCAACCCTCTTCTTAGACAGGAAACCCTACACCACTTCAGACAAATGGTTATCCAACATCTTCTTAAAAACTTCCAGTGTAACTTCTGCAGGCAAGTTGTTCCACTTATTGATTGTTCTAACTGTCAGGAAATTTCTCCTTCGTTCTAAGTTGCTTCTCTCCTTGATGAGTTTCCACCCATTGCTTCTTGTCCTGCCCTCAGCTGCTTTGGAGAATAGCTTGACTCCCTCTTCTCTGTCGCAACCCCTAAAATATCGGAACACTGCTATCACGTCACCCTTAGTCCTTCTTTTGCATTTGCACAACAGCGCTGTGCCATATATGTTAAGAGTCCCGTAGGAGACAGGCACATTTCATGTTAGAAATAAAATAACTCAGGTTGCAGAAAGGAAACAAGTTAGCAAATTTAACAAATTGGAGGACGTTCAGGTAAGTGGACTTCAAATCCCAGAATTCCTCAGCCAGCATCTGAAAGTTGCCAGAACCACAAGGCTGCAAAGATATGGGTCTCCCCTAGGGGGCTGCACAAAGTTTCAGAAAGCTCTCTGCTGCCCTCTAGTGGTCATTTATGTTGTTTTAAATAGAATAGTCTTTTACAATTGTAATGTGTATTTTATTCAATCCTTACTGAATGATCCAAGGAAGCCAGTGAAATACACCGTTGAAGTAAAGGTTTCTGCAGTTTTGGCCGCTACTGTACCTAGCATAAGATGCTTAGCTGCTCTTGTGTGTTGGCTTATTTGTGGTGGAAAGTGGCTTACTGCTTTGCATAAGGGAGCCAGTTTTATTTTTTAATGGCGCAACGTTTCAGCCTTACGCTTTAAATTTCTTTCCAGCATCTGTGAGAAATTCTGAGGAAGCCTGCTAAGATCAGACTGGCTTTCTTCTCTTGCCCAGAATAAAAATGGTGCGTTTTAGAGCAGGCTTTGCAAAGAGATTTGATGCGATCTGAAGCACTGTGAGGGCTTTGATATGAGAATCAAGGAGGTGAAGTTCTCCTTTGCAACTCTGATGATGCCAGATTTCTGATTCAAAGATTTCTGAGTCCAGTTGCGCAGCCTGCTTTTTGGAGGAAAACAGTTGCTAAAAAGTGAATTCCTCACTCCCTCTGCTGGTCGAGATGGGCTATGTTATCAGAATCATGCTTTCTCCTCCTTTTCCCCATCAATTAGTCATCAGAATTAAGTAGAATCAAATCCCCTGAGTTTAGCAATGGAACTCAACCGGTGTTTTTCAAATTGGCAACTTTAAAATGTGCAGACCTCAACCCCTCTAGTTCACAGTCTAAAAAACACTGAATTAAACCCACTACTGACTACTGAAATAAGTTTGTTATTGTGCTCCAAACATCCCTTAAAATCTGGATAACTGGGACACACACACATAAAAACTGAGAGACAGAGTGACAGAGACAGAAAGAGAGAGAAAGAGACAGAGAGAAAGAGAAAGAAGAAAGAGAGAGAGAGAGAGAGAGAAAGAAAGAAAGAAAGAAAAAGACAGAAAAGAAGAAAGAAAGAGTCAGAGAGAAAAAGAGAGAGAGAGAGAAAGAGAAAGACAGACAGAGAGAAGAAAGAAAGAAAGAGAGAAAGAAAGAGACAGAAAGACAGAGAGAAAGAGAAAAGAAAGAAAGACAAAAGAAGAAAGAAAGAGAGAAAGAGACAGAGAAAAAGAAAGAAACAGAGAGAAAGAAGAAAGAAAGAGGGAGAAAGAGAGACAGACAGAGAGAAAAAAGAAAGAGACAAACAGAAAGAGAAAGAGAGAAAAAGAAAGAACAGAGAGAGAGACAGAGAGAAAGAAGTAAGAGAAAAAAAGAGAGAGGGATAGAAAGAGAGAGAGACAGAGAACGAAAAAAGAGACAGAGAGAGAGAGAGAAAGAGAAAAAAGAAGAAGAGAGAGACAGAAAGAAAGACAGAAAAAGAAAGAAAGAAAGAAGAAAGAAAGAAAGAGTGAATGAGAGAGAGAAAGCAATGATGGTGCTTAGTGAACTAACTAGATTTAAATATTACACCCTAGAAAGGGTAAGTTTCAATTTATAGTCTCCATAAAAGCAGTTTAATAGGTCCTGGAATAATTAATATAGAATAATTGTTTCTATCAAAGATTATGTGATACCCCAGGCGCTGTTTGTGGGTTTTTTTTTTTACAGTTCAGTTTAAAAGAACGAATTTCATACTCTGAAACAACTTTTTCAGACAGACAGAAAGAAAGAAGCTGTTTTCACAAAAAATAAGTAATTTTTTTTGGGGGGGGAAGGTGTGTGCGTTCAATTATCCTCCAAAGATAACTTGGCACCTCTGTGTCAGTTCATTCACTCATTCTTCTTCTTCTTCTTTTAATTTTGGTCTCACGGGCAGATTTATTAAGGAAGATCCAAAGCCATTTCAGCGATTGGTCATTTCGGATGCGATGGGCACGCTGTGTCTTTCAATTACTCGCTGTGTCAAATATCCGAGGGCCAGTTGGTTATTAGCATCCATTATAATTTATGTTGCCTCCCACCGTAATAAGTTGTCAAATTCAGCAATTAAGCGGCTTTGATTTATTTCTTCCTTCCCTGATGCCCTCCTCCAAAGGAGGTGGGGATGCGATTTTAGCCTTGTAAGATTGACAAGCTGCCCCCCAGGTTCTGCAAAATGTTTGCAGAAGGGCTAAACTGAAGCGCGTTGTAATTAAGCTATGATTCCTATTATTATTATCAACAGTAGAGACCTTCAAAGTTCTAGGTTCTACCATATCGCAAGATCTAAAATGGACAGCTAACATCAAAAATGTCATAAAAAAAACCCACAACAAAGAATGTTCTTTCTGCACCAACTCAGAAAGCTCAAACTGCCCAAGGAGCTGCTGATCCAGTTCTACAGAGGAATCATTGAGGCTGTCATCTGCGCCTCCATAACTGTCTGGTTTGGTTCTGCAACCCAACAAGATAAACACAGACTTCAAAGGATAATTAGAATGCAGAAAAAACAATTTCTACCAACCTGCCTTCCATTGAGGACCTGTATACTGCACGAGTCAAAAAGAGGGCTGGGAAAATATTTACAGACCCCTCGCATCCTGGACATAAACTGTTTCAACTCCTACCCTCAAAACGACGCTACAGAGCACTGCACAGCAGAACAACTAGACACAAGAACAGTTTTTCCCCAAACACCATCACTCTGCTAAACAAATAATTCCCTCAACACTGTCAAACTATTTACTAAACCTGCACTACTATTAATCTTCTCGTCGTTCCCATCACCCATCTCCTTCCACTTATGACTATATGACTGTAACTTTGTTGCTTGTATCCTTATGATTTATATTGATATTGTTTCCTGATTGCTTATTTGTACCCTATGACTATCATTGTGTTGTACCTTAGAATTGTTGATGAACGTATCTTTTCTTTTATGTATGCTGAGAACATGTGCACCAAGACAAATTCCTTGTGTGTCCAATTACACTTGGCCAATAAAAAATTCTATTCTATTCTATTCTCTATTTATTCCAATTTCTATTCTATTCTATTCTATTCTATTCTATTCTATTCTATTCTATTCTATTCTATTCTATTCTATATTCCAAATTCTATTCTATTCTATTCTATTCTATTCTATTCTATTCTATTCTATTCTCTATTTATTCCAATTTCTATTCTATTCTATTCTATTCTATTCTATTCTATTCTCTATTTATTCCAATTTCTATTCTATTCTATTCTATTCTATTCTATTCTATTCTATTCTATTCTATTCTATTCTCTATTTATTCCAATTTCTATTCTATTCTATTCTATTCTATTCTATTCTATTCTATTCTGGGGGGAATGAAAACTTGGTTTCATTTTGAAATCAGTTGTTTGGCACTAGAGCATTTTTGGGTTTTTTGTTTGTTGGTTTGTTTGTTGATTTGATTTTTTTGGAAAATCCTAGCTGAAGGCGTCTGGGTTCGCCTCTTCCATTACGTCGAATCGGGGAGCTTGACAATCATTTGTTAAGCTGTGGTTTGTTTAACCGGGCTTTGTCGAATAGCCAAGCTAGCTATTACTGCCCACTGCAATTAAGTCATGAATCACAGCTTACAAATCACACGGTAAAGAGGTTGCCTTGAATTCTCCACAGGAAAAAACAAAACAAAACCGGGACATAAATGCCAGAAATAAGTAAGTGGAAGGCAACCAAATTATAAGTTTGGCATAGCACTGTGTACGAATCTGGTGTGCATATAATTAGAGTTATTTTGCCCAAGTAGGCTTGAGACAACTTAACAAATGCACACATATGCAGTGGTTAAGTTCAGGGGAATCTAAAAAGAAGGTCAGATAGATATTGGCCATTGCTACATCACAAAAGAATCAATTTGGACCAGTGGTTAAGGCACCAGACTAGAAACTGGGAGACTGGGAGTTCTAGTCCTGCCTTAGCCATGAAAGACAATCAAATGACTTTGGGCCAGTCACCAGGAGACGGTAAGGTTTTAGTCCTGCCTTTAGCCATGAGACTCAGCTGGGTGACTTTGGGCCAATCACCCAGCTGGCTGTGAATTCTAGTCCTGCCTTAGCCATGAAAGACAACTGGGTGACCTTGGGCCAATCACTAGGAGACTGTGACTTCTAGTCCCTGCCTTAGCCATGAAACACATCCGACTGTGAATTCTAGTCTCACCTTAGCCATGAAACTCAGGTGGGTGACTCTGGGCCAATCACCAGCTGACTGTGGGCCTCTGGTGGCTCAACAGACTAATGCAGTCTGTTATTAACACAGCTGCCTGCAATTACTGCAGGTTCAAGTCCCACCAGGCCCAAGGTTGACTCAGCCTTCCATCCTTTATAAGGTAGGTAAAATGAGGACCCAGATTGTTGGGGGCAATAAAAGTTGACTTTGTATATAAATACAAATGTATTTATTTGTGTACAAATTTGTATAATATACAAATGGATGAAGACTATTGCTTGACACAATGTAAATATAAATATAAATGCAAATAAAAAAAACCAAAAAAAACCAAAACAAAACCTGTGAGTTCTAGTCTCACCTTAGTCATAAAATCCATCCAGGTGACCTTGGGCCAATCACTAGGAGATTGTGAGTTCTAGTCCTATCTTAGCCATGAAAACCATCTGGGTGACCTTGGGCCAATCACTAGGAGATTGTGAGTTCTAGTCCCGCCTTAGCCATGAAACCCAGCGGTGTGATTTTGAGCCAATCACCAGGAGACTGGGAGTTCTAGTCCTGCCTTACCCACGAAAGCCAGCTTGTGTGACGTTGGGTCAGTCCCTCTCTCTCAACCCAACCCAACCCAACCTAACCCACCTCACTGGGTTCTTGTGGGGGAACTAGGCAAAGGAAGATGTGTTGGATATGTTCATCACCTTGAGTTATTTGTAATAAATAAATAAATAAATAAATAAATAAATAAATAAATAAATAAATAAATAAATAAATAAATAAATGCAGGATAATAATAATAATAATAATAATAATAATAATAATAATAATAATAATAATAATAATAATAATAATAATAATAATAATATTTTAATTTTTATATCGCCCTTCTCCTGAAGGACTCAGGGCGGTGAACAGCCAAGTAAAACAATGCAATATATTACAATAAAAACTATTTAAAAAACTTATTCCATATGGCCTAAATTTAAATATAAAATACATAATATAAAAATAAACCCCATTTAAAACGAATTTAAAAAAAAACCTATTAAGCCAGTCCTGCTTGGAAGAATAGGTATGTTTTCAGCTTGCGGCGAAAGGTCCGGAGGTCAGGAAGTTGTCGAAGTCCTGGGGGAAGCTCGTTCCAGAGGGTAGGTGCACCCACAGAGAAGGCTCTCCCCCTGGGGGTCGCCAGCCGACACTGTTTGGCTGACGGCACCCTGAGGAGACCCTCTCTATGGGAGCGTACCGGTCGGTGGGAGGCATATGGTAGCAGAAGGCGGTCCCGAAGATATCCCGGTCCTATGCCATGGAGCGCTTTAAAGGTGATAACCAACACCTTGAAGTGCACCCGGAAGACCACAGGTAGCCAGTGCAGTCTGCGCAGGAGAGGTGTTATATGGGAGCCACGAGTGGCTCCCTCTATCACCCGCGCAGCTGCATTAAATAAATAGAAGGCTACCCTTCTTCTTTTTTTAAACTTATATTGCAACACACGCTAAAAAAAGAAACAGGTCTTCCTTGCATGGCCATGCCTATCACTTTGACATTTCTGTACCCTTCCTGGGCTCCCCCCAAAAACAGTGCGAGATATTCATCTGTTCCAGGGGGAAGACTTAAAAAATATCTCCTTCCCAAGAGAAGTCATGAAAGAATATTGGCAGACTGAATAAGCATATTCTTGATTAATGGGGTCATTTGCAGGCCTGAAAGAGAATCAGAGGTACAATAAATCAAGGGAGAAATTTTACCCACACGCACAAAGTGCTATCCCGCTCACTCACTCTCTCTCTCACACACGCGCACACATAACTCTGGTTTAGTAAGTTTATTAATATTCCCCAACGACTCCCTTCCCCCAAAACCAGGAAAGAAGTGCTCCCGGTTCGGACCGGATCGCCTGATCCGGTAGCGATGGCGATGAGTGATTCGGAGAACCGGTAGCAAAAATCCCTGCCTCCCCCATGCCCAGCTGAGCCATGCGATCATCAGAGGGTTTGTTTTTTTTAACTTTTAAAAGCATTTTTTCTTTGGCTGAAAAAATGCTTTTAAAAGTAAAAAAAAAAAGCCTCTGATGATCGCGTGACTCAGCTGGGATCGTCAGAGCCTTTTAAAAGCATTTTTTTTGCAATCTCTTTGGCCGAAGAGGTTGTAGAAAAAATGCTTTCAAAAGTTAAAAAAAAAAAGCCATGCCCACAGAACTGATAGTAAAAATCTTTTACATTTCACCACTGCCCAAAACCCAGAACTGGCCCAGTGACGTCCAGCCACAAGCAAACCAAGGCTAATCCACCGAGCAAAGGCCAAAGACTCCACAAGGGCCTTGAAAGTTTCCCAACCAAAATAAGCCCACTGGGCAAAATGAAATCCACAATACAAGAAGGTTTACGAGGCAAGAAAAATCCAAAGTTTACAAGTTCGCACGATCCAAGTCAAGGTGTCATTCCAAAGCAAGACAAGAATCACAACGACCAGAAAAACACACAGCTGGAAAACCAACACGTTCTTTCCCAGCATCGCCTCCATTTGTCAACATCCTCATTTAATGACCCCATAATCCCTTGCGGGGTGGTGTCTGGGCCACTAAATGGAGCTAGCAGAGTGTTTAATGGCCGGATGCCCTTCCTGTTGCCAGTGCGGAGTTTTCTTCAGCAGATATTGTCTCATCGTGCCCAGAGAGAGAAAGATCTGCCTCTACCTAGGATCGAACTCACAGCCTCCTGATTGTGAGGCGAGAGCTCCCCCTCTAGGCCACCGCACCACTCGTCGTCACCATTGGTCTGCTGTGCTAAATAGCCAGCATCTGGTGTAGCCCATCGAGAGGGCGCCTCCTCATGAGTCATCTGGCTGACCTTCTCCTGCCTTTTCTCTGCCCTTCTTGGATCAGGTGCAGAAGGCAGTTCCTCTACCTCATCGCTGACCGACTCTCCTCCTGACATACCAGGAGCTGGTTCATGCCTCCTCCAAGTTGACATCTGGAGAAGCACCTGGGGGAGTCATATCTCTCTCTCTCTGTCTCTCTCTCTGTCTCTCTCTCTCTCTGTCTCTCTCTCTCTCTGTCTCTGTCTCTCTCTCTCACACATACACACATTGTTCTCTCTACAACTCAGAGTCTTAATTGAGGAAGGGCTGTCAGAACCCCCCCCAGGGAAGGGTCTTCTTCCCTTAAGCGACGTGACATTTTGCGAAGAAACCTTTAAGGGAAGTCACCCAGTGAGGCAACGTTAATGAGAAATCTGTATATGCGTTTGGATGTGCGCCGATATACAGACCCAGGCATATTCGCTTTGTTGATGCAACATTTTTTGCTGTGTAAGGAAGAACTTCTCCAAACTTTTGGTAACTAAAGCATACTATTCAGTGTATGGAGTTCAAATTTTTTTTTTACTACTAGTTCTGTGGATGTGGTTTGGTGGGCTTGGCAGGGGAAGGGTACTGCAAAATTCCCATTCCCACCCACTCCAGGGGAAGGGTACTGCAAAATCTCCCTTCCCTCCCCACTCCTGAGGAAGGATACTGCAAAATCTCCACTCCCTCCCCACTCCAGGGGAAGGATCCTGCAAAATCTCCCTTCCCTCCCCATTCCTGGGGGAAGGATCCTGCAAAATCCCCATTCCCTCCCCACTCCTGAGGAAGGATCCTGCAAAATCCCCATTCGCTCCCCACTCCAGGGGAAGGATCCTGCAAAATCCCCATTCCCTCCACACTCCTGAGGAAGGATCCTACAAAATCCCCATTTCCACCCCACTCCTGAGGAAGGATCCTGCAAAATCTCCATTCCCACCCACTCCAGAGGAAGGATCCTGCAAAATCCCCATTCCCTCCCCACTCCAGGGGAAGGATCCTGCAAAATCTCCGTTCCCTCCCCACTCCTGGGGAAGGATCCTGCAAAATCTCCATTCCCTCCCCACTCCTGAGGAAGGATCCTGAAAAATCCCCATTCCCTCCCCACTCCTGAGGAAGGATACTGCAAAATCCCATTCCCACCCCACTCCAGGGAAAGGATCCTGCAAAATCCCCATTCCCTCCCCACTCCAGGAAAAGGATATTGCAAAATCTCCATTCCCAACCCACTCTGGGGCCAGCCGGAGGGGGCATTTGCCGGTTCTCCGAACTACTCAAAATTTCCGCTACCGGTTCTCCAGAACCTGTCAGAACCTGCTGAATTTCACCCCTGATACTATTTCTGGCTGAGTCTGGGAGGTGATTGTTGATGTTTAAGGATCATAAGATCTGATGTCCACCACAAATGGTAGAGTGTGAAAATCCTATTGTGCAAACCAGTGTGCTGCCGATGTTCTTGATGGGGATAATGGTAACGTGCAGGAGGCTGGACTAGAAGACCTCCAGGGTCCCTTCCAACCCTGTTATTTTGCCTTCTGCATCTGTAGAAGGTGACTCTAAAACAACATTTGTGCAACACGCTAAGCTAGGGTTGGCTGAACCATGGAATTAGGCCAATTTTCTCCATTCTGGCGACGCACGGAACTGCAAATTATTCACAAGGACTGGAATTATACAAGATGGGGCCAGTTCCTCTGTAATCCAATATATCCCGTGGATACGGCTTAATTTTTTTTTTTTTAAAGTAAATATTTAGAAGGAACACTGTGAATTTGTGGAAGCCATGGAGAAAACGTACCACAAGATGTCACTAGCTTTTCATGTGCTGAAGAATTTCGTTTTAATGCTTCTTAAGGGGAGGGGAAGAGGAAAATTGCTACCTTGCTTGGTTTAAAGCCAGGTTTAAGGAGATGCTCTTTGATGTCCTGAAAACTTCATTGAGGGACTGAGGTGGAAGAAACGGTCTTGCTTTTGTAGGAATTTAGCACCCACCCCCCTCCTAGAAGAATGAAATATTTTAGAAAATACTTAAAAGGCAGAATATATTTCCCTGGATGAGAAATGGAGAAACATGTTTTAAAGACAAAGCAGCTTCCTGACTCCCCCCTCCTTTGTCAATGGGCCATTAAAGCCTCAGCTAAGCTCACTCATTTCCCCCCACCTTTGTCAATGGGTCAGAGGTAGAAACTCATTCTCCCCACCTTTGTCAATGGGCCACCATCATCTGCAGCATAATAGGACCCATCTAGCAACAGAAACTCACCACATGACACCTGGGAAGATTACATCAGCCAGCAAGGCTAGCTAAGACTCCCACCCCCTGGGGGTCTGACAACCAATCAGGATACTCTTCCTGTGCCCCAGAAAGTTCAAAGCTCAGAAAAAGCATAAAGCCAGGGAGCACACAGGATCTCATCCCTTTTTTCTGTTCAGGAACTCAAGCCATGTGATCCTGACCACCATTAAACCATCTTTCCAAGCAGTCTCCATGTTTCCAGTATCTTTGTCCCCACTTGGAACTGAACCCAGATGGATATTTCTTCCAACAATATATTCTGCCTTTTAAGTATTTTCTAAAATATTTCATTCTTCTAGGAGGGGGGTGGGTGCTAAATTCCTACACTTTCACGATGAATCAAGTTCCGTAGATGTGTGGCGTGGTCCATCGTGCAAGGAAAATGTGTATTTTTTATTGGGCAGTTTTTAACAACCAAAGGAATAGGGGTGGAAGGAGAAGAATGAAGAACCTCAATATTTGTGGGGAGGACATGTTTTCCTGGGAACTTGTGATATAACAGAATAAAGGAGTTGGAAGGGACCTTGGAGGTCTTCTAGTCCAACCCTCTGCTCAGGCAGGAGACCCTACACCAGGGGTGGGTTGCCCCTGGTTCGGACCGGTTTGCAAGAACCGGTAGTAAAACCAGCGGGAGGCTCTGCCCACTAGCCTGGACGTCATCGGGAAGCTTCTGCACATGCGCAGAAGTGTGCGTGGCCCCGTTGCGAAAGTAAAGGTAAGTAGAACCCACCCCTGCCCTATACCAGGTATATACCTATACTATATACAACTCAGGAAGCTCAAACTGCCCAAGGAGCTGCTGATTCAGTTCTACAGAGGAATTATTGAGTCTGTCATTTGCACCTCTATAACTGTCTGGTTTGGTTCTGCAACCCAACAAGAAAGACACAGACTTCAGAGGATAATTAGAACGGCAGAAAAAATAATTGCTACCAACCTGCCTTCCATTGAGGACCTGTATCCTGCACAAGTCAAAAAGAGGGCTGTGAAAATATTTATAGATCCCTCGCATCCTGGACATAAACTGTTTCAACTCCTACCCTCAAAACGACGCTATAGAGCACTGCACACCAGAACAACTAGACACAAGAACAGTTTTTTCCCGAAGGCCCTCACTCTGCTAAACAAGTAATTCCATCAACACTGTCAGACTATTTACTGAATTTGCACTACTATTAATCTTCTCATCGTTCCCATCACCCATCTCCTTCCACTTATGACTGTATGACTGTAACTTTGTTGCTGGCAATCCTTATGATTTATATTGATATATTGACCATCAATTGTGTTGTAAATGTTGTACCTTGATGAACGTATCTTTTCTTTTATGTACACTGAGAGCATATGCACCAAGACAAATTCCTTGTGGGTCCAATCACACTTGGCCAATAAAAATTCTATTCTATTCTATTCTACCAGTGTTGGCAAACCGTTTCGGCACCAAAGGCCGAAACTGGGGCCCGTGCGCGCCTGCACGCATGCCAGAAACTGCAAGAGCAGACGCCCAGTGCACATGCGTGCACCGGGAAAATAATCTTCCGTTTCCGGCACATGCATGTGTACCAGCCACTTGGTCTTCTTGTTTCTGGTGCACATGCGTGCACGAAGACCAACTGGCTGGCACACATGCACGCTCTGGAAACTGGAAGATCATCTTTCCAGTGTGCGCATATACTTCGGGCAGCTGGTCTTCCAGTTTCTGGTGCTCCCGCGTGTGTGAAGACCAGCTGTCTGGCGCACCAAAACCCAGAAGAGCAACAGGTGATGGCTCGCATGCTTAGAGAGATGGGTCCGCGTGCCACTTCCGGCACGCCTGCCATATTTTTGCCATCACGGCCCTATACTGGTTCAGGCAAATGCTTGTCCAATCTCTGTGAGGAGGACTCACAGTTTCAAGTCTGGTTTTTAACCACCCAATTGCTCGCGTTCATTTAGTGCTCTTGAGGAAATAAATGTAATTCTTCCTCATCGAGAAGAACACAGAATAAGAGACTTGGAAGGGATCTGTTGTGCCTCGTCCTCCCTCCTCTCCTCAGCCGGGCCTCTCCCGTCTCCTCCCGGGCCTGCTATCAGATTCGGAGTCTGATAATGAAGAGGAACGGCCTGTCATGCCTCCAGCCCCCAGCTCTGGCCCCATGCCCAGACAGGATGTCAGGAATGAACAAACAAACCTCACTCCTACAGCGTGTGAGCAGGGAGCCAGCCACGTGCTAGAATTACCGACAGCAGATCCAGCTGAAGAGAATTCACAGTGGGAGGATCCTCGCTTCTGGAGATCTGAGAGGCGACGCCAGCAGAAGGAAGGGAGGGGCAGGCCTGGATAAATGCTGAGTCGTGGAGCCACACCCCACAGCCTATATAAAGGACCTGCTTGTGGCATTCCAACCTTGAGTCAAGCAAAGTTTCATCTAGTTTGCTGAAGTCACAACTTCGATTCCTGCCTGCCCTGAGAAACCTGGAAGGAATTTGGCAAAGCTGCAGAGGCTTCGTGGCCACGCTTGATACGGACTTCCTAGACCCGGTCGTCGGAAGGGGAGTGGGACATGACAATGCTCTTGAGGAAATAAATGTACTCTTCCCCATCGAAAAGAACACAGAATAAGAGAGTTGGAAGCGATCTTTGAGGTCTACTGAGATCCAACCCTCTGTTCAAGTAGGAGACTTATAGTATTTCTGACAAACGTCTGTCCAAATCGCTTCTTAGAGACCTCCAGGGGTGGAGCACCCACAACTTCCGGAAATAAGTCCTTCCTCTGATTTATTGTTTTGTCAGGAAATTTCCCCTTTTTTTATTTTTCCCACAATAACTGTGGGGAAATGTGTGGTGGGTTGGGGCTGAGAGAGAGTAACTGGCCCAAGGTCACCCCGCTAGATTTCATTCCTAAGATTGGACTAGAACTCACAGTCTCTTGGTAATTGGCCCAAGGTCATCCGGTTGGGTTTCATAGCTAAGGTGGGACTAGAACTCCCAGTCTCCTGGGGATTGGCCCAGTGTCATTCAATGGGCTTTCATGGCTAAGGCTGGACTAGAACTCCCAGTCTCCCAGTTTCTAGCCTGGTGCCTTAACCACTGGTCCAAGCTGGCTCTCGTGCCTGAGGTAAGACTAGAAACAGGCTGAGTTTTACAACAACCTCGTAAACTGCGGCTAATAAGTTCGATCCAACTTAGCGTGTCGTGGGAATGTGTCGCTCGCTTTGTTTTAAATCTCCGGGTTAAATCTCGTCTGGATTACTGCAACGCTCTCTACATGGGGCTCCCCCTGAAGAGCACCCAGAGGCTCCAGTTAGTCCAGAATGCGGCTGTGTGGGTGATAGAGGGAGCCCCTCGTGGCTCCCATGTGACACCTCACCTGCGCAGACTGCACTGGCTACCTGTGACCTTTCGGGTGCGCTTCAAGGTTTTGGTAACTATCTTCAAAGCGCTCCATGGCATAGAGCCGGGCTATCTACGGGACCACCTACTGCCACCGATTGCCTCCCACCGACCCGTACGCTCTCACAGAGAGGGACTCCTTAGGGTGCCGTCCGCCAGGCAGTGCCGGCTGGCGACGCCCAGAGGAAGGGCTTTCTCTGTGGGGGCTCCTATTCTCTGGAACGAGCTTCCCCCAGGGCTGCGCCAACTTCCCGACCTCCGAACCTTCCGCCGCGAGCTTAAGACACATCTATTTATTTGCGAAGGGCTAGCCTAGGGTTTTAGTTTTAAATTTAGTTTTAATGGGGTTTTATATTATTTTAGCGATGTTTTAATTTCGGCCTATTTAATACGTTTTTTAATTGTTGTTTTTACTTGTATTTTTCTATGTTTTTATTTGGCTGTACACCGCCCTGAGTCCTTTGGGATATAAAAATTCGAATAAATAAATAAATAAATAAATAAATGTATTGTGGGAATGCAGCCAAAATTTAGCTCCAGGAGAGATCGCTGTTGGGTTTCTGGGCCCGTAAACAGAGCTCCTAAAAAGCAATTTTCCATGTTCTGAGGAAACGAACGCAGCCGAAAAGCAGAAAAGGTAACAGGTGGGAAGAATTAAGCGTAAGCCAGGAACAACGACAAACGAAGAACGTCGGCACATTTTGAACCAACTGCTCAGCCTTATGCCGAAACGAGGAGACAGATTGAAGGTCTCAAAGCATTTGGAGCCGCCGAGGAGACGCAACTGAGAACAGCATTAAAGCTTTAATAATGCTAAAGTTTTGCCTCCTACCAGCTTGGTATGGACAAGCCTGGGATATTCAGAGTTCAAAAGATGGCAACTTATTTGCCGAGAAGAGATTAGGTTGCTCCTGAGGCCCCCGAAGAGTGTAATAGGAGCGGTGGTGTTGGCCCAGTGGCAAAGACGCCCTCCTCCCACTCGAAGTTCAATCCTAGGCAGCGGCAGATGTTTCTCTCCTTCTTTTTCTGCAAAGAAAAAAAAATCTGCTGTGAACTCCACGTAGGCATCAGGAAGGGTATCTGGCCAATAAATGCTCAGCTCCATTCCTGTTGCCCTGAATTAAGGGATTACAGCAGGGGTGAAATGCTCCTGGTTCAGACCGGATCGCCTAATCCAGTAGCGATGGCGGCAGGTAGTTCAGAGAACCGGTAGCAAAAATCCCTACCTCCCCCCATGCCCAGCTGAGCCGTGCAATCATCTGAGGTTTTTTTTTTTAACTTTTAAAAGCATTTTTTCTTCGGTCGAAAAAATGCTTTTAAAAGTAAAAAAAAAAGCCTCTGATGATCGCGCGGCTCAGCTGGGATCGTCAGAGCCTTTTAAGAGCCTTCAGCCAAAGAGGTTGTAGAAAAAATGCTTTTAAAAAGGCTCCTCTGACGATCCCAGCTGAGTTGTCTGATCGTCAGGGGCTTTTTTTTTCTTTTAAAGGCAAAAAAAAAAAAATTGCTTTTAAAAGTAAAAAAGAAAAGCCTCTGGCGATCAGGCAACTCAGCTGGGATCGTCAGAGGAGCCTTTTAAAAGCATTTTATAACAACCTCTTCGGCCGAAGGGGTCGTAGAAAAAATGCTTTTAAAAGTAAAAGTACTTTTAAAAGTAAAAAAAAAAAGTTGGCCACGCCCACCCAGTCACATTACCCCCCCCACCACCAAACCACGCCCACAGAACCGGTAGTAACAACCCCTGGGTTACAGGGTTGTAATTAAGGAGTTTAAGACTGTAATAGGTGAACCCATTGTATCCAAAATCTTGTCATGCAACTTTCTGTAATATTAAGGTAAGTACTAGAAATAGCCTCGAATGTGAAATTATTTTAGGCACAAGAGCCGGATATCGGTTCTGGTCTATAATAGGATTTCCTTGATTTTCCTTTCTTTTGAATGCGGACATCAAACGAGCCCTTGTTAGCAGGCGTTTGCCAAGAGCTTGGCCCTTAAAAATGGATGGTGGATAGAAGAGTTTTGAGGGCGATTAGGAAATGAACCTGACTCGAATAAAGATCATTGTATGATCGGGACATTATCTCAATGCTATTTTTTCGAAGGGAGGGAAAAAAGAAAAGAATTTGATAGCTCTGCAGAAGGGAACATGGACGTCTCTGTAGCCGTGATTACAGGACGCCTGAGACCTGCTTGCTAAATGAACCCATTGTATGATTTTTGGAACCCAGGTAGTCCTCGACGTACGACCACAATTGACGCCCGACATTTCCGTTCTTAAGTGAGAAAAGTTGTTCTTTCATCCATTTATTGTCCGATTGGCTGGGGGGAGTCAAAACTCTACCCAGAATCAGCTGCAGATCAGCTAGAAATTTACTGGTAAACCAGCATCTGTTTTTCTTCTCCTGCCCGCCCCCACCCCGTACCCCGGTGCTAATCCCCCCTCCCCAAAATATAACTGAGAGGAAAGCTCTTTGTGCAAATTGCAATCTGTGACCTTCACCCCCAATCTCCTGGACGGCACCCTGGAGGCCCATGATCCGAGAACATCCCAGAACAACGGCAAGCCATCATCCCATCCGTTTTCACTACGTTGGCTTTTATAATGGCATTTTTCAAAATAAAAATGGGATAACAGAGCCTGTCTCGCCGCAGCTGGGCAATTTCGGAGCTAAGTAGCTGGGAAACGCACTGGAGCCCAAATCCATCCTTGGGGGAAAATATAGTATTTTTGTTTTTGTTTTTTTTTTGAAATGTTTTGTCAGTGTGGCTGGCTGATGATGGCTTGTTTCAAGTTTCCATGGCTTTTTTGTTTGTTTATTTGTTGGCATTCATGGGGACTTCTGAGGTTTCGGCGATGCGCTTTGTGGAAATTCCCCTTAGTCCTGTCTTCAGGACTTTGCTATAAGCGAAAGAGGAAGAGGGGACGAAACATTTAAAAATGCTGATTCACTGCCCTGCTTCCAAATAATGTCCTGTTAATTAGGTTTAAATAACCGGTCCCTGTAATGTCAGCTGCCCGTCTAACTATTTGGGTGATGTGCAGTGGGATCATTTCGACTAAAACAGACTAGCAAACCAACATAAAGAGAGTTACAGCCCAGAAGCAAAAGCCAGAGAGAGAGAGAGAAACCGAGGCATCTCACGATTAAACAGACTGCAAGTCGCAAATAGTTAATAGTTAATTCGGTCCTGTTTTACACCAAGGCATGGAAAATGAAATTAATTAATACACAGAACAAACATTCTATGCGAGTTCAGTGGCGGCATCTGTCAGCCAATTGTTCCAAAATGTTGTGTGCCGCGTGTCGTTTATTCTGACAAGAGACTGAGAATTCAAGAGCCGTGGTGGCACGGTGGTTAGGATGCGCCGTATGGCAGGCTGACTCTGCCCACTGCCAAGAGTTCGATCCTGACCGGCTCAAGGTTGACTCAGCCTTCCGTCCTTTCGAGGTCGGTAAAATGAGGACCCAGATTGTTGAGGGCAAACCGTTTAGAGAGGGCTGTAAAGCACTGTGAAGCGGTGTATAAGTCTAAGTAGTAGTGCTAAGTGGGAAGGAAGGAAAGAAGGAAAGAAGGAAGGAAGGAAGGAAGGGAGGGAAGTGAAGGAAGGAAATGGAGGGAGGGAAGGAAGGAAGAAAGGAAGGGAGGGAGGAAGGAAGGAAGGAAGGAAGGAAGGAAGGAAGGAAGGAAGGAAGGAAGAGCTGTGGTGGCGCTGTGATTAGAATGCAGTATTGCAGGCTAATTCTGCCGACTGCCAGGAGTTCGATCTGGACCAGCTCAAGGTTGACTCAGCCTTCCATCCTTCTGAGATCAGTAAAATGACGATCCAGATTGTTTGGGGGGGGGGGCAAGATGGTGATTTCTTTGAAGACGTTTCCCTTCTCATCTCAGAAGCTTCTTCAGCTCTGACTGGATGGTGGGGAATGGAAGGATTTATACTCCTTGCAGACCGCTGGTCCTTTGCATTCTTCAGCGAGTCGTTTAGTGAGGAAAAAACAACCCCGAAAGTCCAGCTGCCTCTTGAAAAAGCACCTTTGGGACAACTGTGACCAGGATGATAGAGAATCTTCATAGGCATCATCTTCTGGGTCTCCCTTGCATTCTTCGATCTTCTCTTTTTGTAGACGCCTTGTACGGTATGAAATCCCAGAACAACTTCTCCAAGAAAACAAGGAGAAGAAGCAACTTAGAACTAAGGAGAAATTTCCTGACAGTGAGAACAATTAATCAGTGGGACAACTTGCCTCCAGAAGTTGTGAATGCTCCAACACTGGAAAGTTTTTAAGAAGAGATTGGACAGCCATTTGTGAAAAGTGGTGTAGGGCTTCGTGCCTAAGCAGGGGGTTGGACTAGAAGACCTCCAAAGTCCCTTCCAACTCTCTTATTTTAGAATAGAATAGAGTAGTATTTTTTATTGGCCAAGTGTGATTGGACACACAAGGAATTTGTCCTGGTGTATACGCTCTTGGTATACATAAAAGAAAAGATACGTTGATCAAGAATCATAAGATACATATGGATTGGTTATTAATGTACAGTAATGTTTGAAGATGTGAAATTAAAATTTAAAATGATATTGGGGCTGCCCGACTGCCATTTCAGAAAGAAAAGGAGAGAGGAGTAGAAGGAGGGAAGAAAATAGGTAGGAAAGAGTTGAGAAGGAGGAGGGGAATAAGAAGGTTCGATAGGGTGGAAGAAGGGAGGAGTGGAGAAGGAGGAGAGGAAGTAGAGTGAAGGAGATGAAGGATGGGAAAGTAGTAGAGGGTAGAGGGAGGTTGTGAAGAAAGGAAGTGGCAGTCGGGCAGGCCCGAATCAGTAATAAATAAAAATTAATGATTAATGATGGATAATAGTTTGTACATAAATATGATGTTGGAAAATGGAAATAAAAATTTAAAAAAAAAAGAATCATAAGGTACAACACTTAATGATAGTCATAGGGTACAAATAAGCAATCAGGAAACAATCAATCATTCTATTCATATTCTATTCTATCCTGTCCTGTCTTGTCCGGTCCGGTTTTGTTCTATTTGCTGTTTTTGTGCATAGGAAGTAGCAGGGTGAGTGTTTACAATGAGCCCACTTGTAAATTCCTACTTAGAGTCAATCAATCAGAAACTGGCTTTTTAGCTCTAAGCAATCAATGCTCGCTTTTCGTCAGTCAATGAAAGTTTGCCGATCTTCAGCTCGCCACCCACCCGTCGTCATGTGGATGACACTTTCTTCTCAGTGGCACGTTTCCAGTTTCCTTTCATCTTTTATACTCCAGGCCCAGATTGTGTCTTTCATAGTGGACGACACCCATCTAAGGAAGTGCTACTCAAATTAGTCAAAAGTGAAGGTTTTATGAATAACTCTGGGTTGTCGGGTTTTTTTTTGTTTTTTTGCCATTTTTCTGGGGGGGGTGGGGTGTTTTTTGGACGCTGAACCAAAGGACCTCAAATTACAGTCTAAAGTTAAATTAAAATCTCAGTGTGAATTGGCAAGGATATGTCTTTCCATGATGGCTTTTCAGGGTTACTTGAATTTCTTCATCTTGGAAACAGGTTGGCATACATATTAATGAGACCCAGGTGTTAAAGCCATGCTGTTTTATTTTTAATCTTAAAACAGTCTTTACATTAAAATCAGCGGAAGCCATTGCAACTGTGGTTTTCTTAATAATTATGCAGCAATGCTGTCGTTTGGAGGCATGCCGCATTCCCCCCGCCCTCCTTCCTCCTTCCAGAAAAACCTAAGAAGAACAAGTAATGGATTTAGTGATTCACCTAGTCCAGCTGTGACCATCTCATTTGGCTAAGAAGTTCACAAACAGGACAACAACAGCTGGAATCTTTCAAGATTCATGGGCCCAGTTCACCCGTTATGCAAAACAACCCTGTTATTTGTGTCTCGGGGGTGGGTGGGTGGGGGAGATTTTGTGCTCACTGGCCTACTGTAGGTTTATGACACATTTATAAATCAGTATTAGAAATCACAGGGAATTCTGAGCGTCGAAATCCACACGACTGAAAGTTGCCAAGGTGGAGAAACATCTGTCTGTTGGGGAAATTCTCGTTGAGGTGTGGAATTCATTTCCCAGCATTCCACCATGGCTAATTCAAAGAATGCTGGGAGTTGAAGTCCCCAGACCTGGAAGACTGCCTTTCAGGAAGTGGGCTGAGGACCATCATTTAGATCAGGGGTCTCCAACCTTGGTCCCTTTAAGACTTGTGGACTTCAACTCCCAGAGTCCCTCAGCCAGCAAAGCTGGCTGAGGAACTCTGGGAGTTGAAGTCCACAAGTCTTAAAGGGACCAAGGTTGGAGACCCCTGATTTAGATGAAGGATGAGGCAATTAATTGTGAGCCAACAGAGTGTGGTGGCAGTCAAAAAAGCCAACACAATCCTAAATTGCATTAATAGAGGGATACAATCATGATCAGGGGAGGTACTAATACCACTCTATAAAGCCTTAATAAGACCACACTTAGAGTACTGCAACCAGTTTTGGTCACCACACTATAAAAAAGATGTTGAGACTCTAGAAAGAGTGCAGAGAAGAGCAACCAGGATGATGAGGGGACTGGAGGCTAAAACATACGATGAACGGTTGCAGGAACTGGGCATGGCTAGTCTAGTGAAGAGAAGGACCAGGGGAGACAGGATAGCAGTCTTCCAATATTTGAGGGGCTGCCACAGAGAGGAAGGGGCTCAAACTATTTCCCAAAGCACCCGAAGGCCAGACAAGGAATAATGGATGGAAACTGACCAAGGAGAGATTCAACCTGGAAATAAGGAGAAATTTTCTGACACTGAGAACAATCAACTGATGGAACAGAAGTTGCCTTCAGAAGTTGTGGGAGCTTCATGACTGGAGACTTTCAAGAAGATACAGGACTGCCATCTGTCAGAAATGGTATAGGGCCGGGGGTTGGACTAGATGACTTACAATGTCTCTCCCAGTTCTGTTAACCTGTATCTAAGCTTTACCCTTTAAGATGTTCTCCAAAGAGAACATCTTAATTGTCCAGGAAAGAATAACATCTACTCTTCAAAGCACCTGAGGGCAGGACAAGAAGTAATGGATGGAAACCTATCAAGGAGAGGTCCAATCTGGAATTAATGAGAAATTTCCTGTTAGAGAGAACAAAAAAATTAATTTGTGAACTGGCTTCCCTCCAGAAGTTACGGGTACTCCAGCTATTTTGTCTGGATTGGTACGGGTAGTCCTTGATTTAGAACAGTTCATTTAGCGACCGTTCGAAGTTATAACGGCACTGAAAAAAAGTGACTTACGACCGTTTTTCACACTTACGGCCATTTCAGCATCCCCATGGACACCCGGTCAAAATTCAGAGACATTTGGCAACTGACTCGTTTTTATGACGGGTCAAGTGTTCCGGGGGCGGGGGGGTGTCTCATGATTCCTCCTTTTGCGACCTTCTTACAAGGGGGAAACCAGATTCACTTAACGACCTTGTTACTCACTGAACAATTGGAGTGACTCATTTAGCAACTGCGGCAAGAAAAAGTCGTAAAATTCATTTAGCCGCTGTCTCGCTTAGCCATAAAAATCTTGGGCTCAATTTTTTTTTTTTAATTTACATTTATATCCCGCCCTTCTCCGAAGACTCAGGGCGGCTTACAGTGTGTAAGGCAATAGTCTCATTCTATTTGTATATTTACAAAGTCAACTTATTGCCCCCCCAACAATCTGGGTCCTCATTTTACCTACCTTATAAAGGATGGAAGGCTGAGTCAACCTCGGGCCGGGCTTGAACCTGCAGTAATTGCAGGCTGCTGTGTTCTAATAACAGGCTTCTTAACAGCCTGAGCTATTACGGCCCTTGTGGTCGTATGTCAGGGACTCTCTGCAACCTGGGGTTGGACTAGCTCAGCAACCTGCAACTCTGGAACCGCCTGTGGCTCTTTCACCCCCTCTGCTGCGGCTCCCTGTCACTCAAAATATGTGTCACAACCGCCAATGTGCAACACCCGCCTGGCACACGATTTATTGAGCTTTTCAACCCCCGGTAGGCCAACTATGGCTAAATCCAAGAGAAGAAAAGTTTCAGAATGTTTAATTCAACTAAATAGGCAAGTTTTGGGGTCGCTCAAGAAGTAGTCAGGCACGGGAAGGGTTTTGTGTCTCCCGGTGTTTTCTTTTCTGTAAGGAAACGGGTCCAAATGGCTCTCTGTGTGTTTAAGGTTGCAGACCCCTGGATTAGAGGACCTCCAAGGCCCCTCCCAACTCTGTTGTATTCTGCATGCCACAAAGTACCGTAGCCCCTTGTTTCCTTTTAACTTCATGCCTGTGGAATATTAGCATCCCAGCAGAATGAAATCCAGCAGGTTCTGACAGGTTCTGGAGAACCGGGAGCGGAAATTTTGAGTAGTTCGGAGAACCAGCAAATACCACCTATGGCTGGCCCCAGAGTGCGGTGGGAATGGAGATTTTGCAATATCCTTCCCCCAGGAGTGGAGTGGGAATGGGGATTTTGCAGTATCCTTCCCCCAAGGGTGGGGTAGGAATGGAGATTTTGCAATATCCTTCCCCCAGGAGTGGGGAGGGAATGGAGATTTTGCAATATCCTTCCCCCAGGAGTGGGGTGGGAATGGAGATTTTGCAATATCCTTCCCCCAGGAGTGGAGTGGGAATGGGGATTTTGCAATATCCTTCCCCCAGGAGTGGAGTGGGAATGGGGATTTTGCAGTATCCTTCCCCCAGGAGTGGAGTGGGAATGGGGATTTTGCAATATCCTTCCCCTGGAGTGGGGAGGGAATGGAGATTTTGCAATATCCTTCCCCTGGAGTGGAGTGGGAATGGGGATTTTGCAATATCCTTTCCCTGGAGTGGAGTGGGAATGGGGATTTTGCAGTATCCTTCCCCCAAGGGTGGGGTAGGAATGGGGATTTTGCAGTATCCTTCCCCCAGGAGTGGAGTGGGAATGGGGATTTTGCAATATCCTTCCCCCAGGAATGGAGTGGGAATGGGGATTTTGCAATATCCTTCCCCCAGGAGTGGAGTGGGAATGGGGATTTTGCAATATCCTTCCCCCAGGAGTGGAGTGGGAATGGGGATTTTGCAGTATCCTTCCCCCAAGGGTGGGGTAGGAATGGAGATTTTGCAATATCCTTCCCCCAGGAGTGGGGAGGGAATGGAGATTTTGCAATATCCTTCCCCCAGGAGTGGGGTGGGAATGGAGATTTTGCAATATCCTTCCCCCAGGAGTGGAGTGGGAATGGGGATTTTGCGGTATCCTTCCCCTAGAAGTGAGGTGGGAATGGAGATTTTGCAATATCCATTCCCCAGGAGTGGGGTGGGAATGGAGATTTTGCAGCATCCTTCCCCTGCCATACCTACCAAACCACGCCCACCAAACCACACTACGCCCACCAAGCCACGCCCACAGAACCTGGCAGTAACAAAATTTGGATTTCACCGCTGCACCCCGGATATTGTTTTTCCTGCCCAAACCTTCTAAAATTTCATTTAAGTTGCTTTTGCGCAACCTGGGGCCCATATGGTTAATGACAATCCCCCCCCTCATCAGGCGTGGCCTTTGCCATTTGGGGGCAGCCATGTGTGCAGAAAACATCTTGCCCCAAGATGTCTGAAGGCAGTTTTGGAATGTTTGATGGTTTTTTTTGATCACTTGAGTTAAACTGAAAGGTTACCAAAAACACGGCAACAGCAGTTTCTCTTAGCCGTTTCTCTCTTAGAGAAACCTCCTGCTTCTTTGCATTGCTTTTTTCTGCCTTTATTTATTTATTTCTCCCCTCCCCCCCTCAACACACACACCCTTGCCAGTATAATTTTATTTTAAATCGCTTGATATAATCCAAAGGTGGTAGAGAAAGAAGGGCACGGCTGCAGCAAAAGAGAGTTTGAAATAGCCTGGGCGAAGGCATGAGACAAAAATCAATTTACTCTGCATTTCAATTGGAACTCGTTTCATTTTTGAGCAACTCAAAACATAATATCCTTGCAACGTCTGTTGATTTTGGGGGACAATTCCAGTGGTGGGATTCGGTTGGTTCTCTCCGGATCGGGCGAACCGGCAGCGGTGACTGCGGGAAGCTCCGCCCACCCAGCTGGATGTAATGCGCGAGCACTGCGCAATGCGCAGAAGACCGTGCGCATGCGCAGACGAGGCACGTAAGCTCACATTTGCGAACCGGTAGGGAAAGTAAAAGGGGACGCGGTGGCTCCGTGGCTAAGACGCTGAGCTTGTCGATCAAAAGGTCGGCAGTTCAGTGGTTCGAATCCCTAGCGCCACGTAACAGGGTGAGCTCCCATTCCTTGTCCCAGCTTCTGCCAATGGAGCAGTTTGAGAGCACGACTCAATCCGGGATAACATGATAAATTCAGACAAAATCACGCGTTTTAGCCGGCTGATTTGAACTATGGGTGGAAAGTCACGGCACCCTCTTTATGTACAAACAGCTTGATTTTTCAGTCTGGGGTTGCCCATTCTTTTTTTTTGTTGTTGTTGAAAAAGTTTTACAAAATTTCCCCCCCCTTCCCCCTCTCCCACTTTCCCCTCTCCCCCCTCCCTTCACAAACCCCCCTCCTGCCCGACTTCCCAGAACAAACACAAGGTGTAGTAAAAATAAAACAAACATATACTAAAAATTTTTCCTTCCTAACTAAATTATAATCCTACAATTCTCATCAAGTCCTAAGCTCCCCCAAAACAATCAAAAATAATACATCCTAATCATTCAAAGGCAGTCTGATAACTCTTGGTCTGATATCTGTTTTGAATATAGTCAATCCATTTTTTCCATTCACTTAAATATCTTTCTTGTGTATTGTCTTTCAAAAAGGCTGAGATTTTTGCCATCTCAGCCAAATTGGCAACTTTCAATATCCATTCTCCTATTGTAGGTACTTCTTTTTTCTTCCAATACTGTCCTATTAGTAATCTTGCCGCTGTTATTAAATTTAAAATCAACTTAGTCTCAATTACCTGGGGTTGCCCATTCAATGCCCCTTTAGGGAAAGACTGGGGGAAAAAAATTGGCATTACTTATGCCAGTTCCTTCCGTAAGCGTCGTAGTGTTAGATCATAAAGCAGAATATGCTTTTCTGTACAGAGGTGAGAAAGGTTATTCAATCTGTACTTTCTTAAGGACGAACAAATGAGGAAAATGTTGACTTCTGTTTTGTAGGCATTGCGTGGTCCCTGGGTGAGGAGCTTAGAAAGGTGAGATAATTACGTTAAATCTTCAGTGATTGCCAGAACTGAAAACTCACCTGATTATTATTTTTTTCTGCTTGAGGGAATTCAAGACATTTCAACATATTGTGCATTCGGCTAAGGGGAGGTGGATAGATTTCGCAGGATCATTGGAATGTTATTTCTTCCGTTGTATAGTCGTTGTTGTTATTTTAATTTAAAAAACCCCGAGGAATCTTTAAAATTAAAAGAAAAGAAGGTATACGGGGGCTAATGTTATATCCTAGGCCGAGGTGGGTTTTAAATAATTTTGCCACCGATTTGCCCAGCACTGGAAATGTGAGTGCGGGAGTCCATGCATACGTGATGCATCACAAAACACGGCAATTGTTCATGTGGGCCATCTGCACATGCGATATAGGACGGGATTGTGCCCGGGTGGGTGGGTGGCTCATCAGCAGGTCGCCGCTACTAGTTCGCCCGAACCGATCTGAACCGACTGAATTCCATCTCTGATCCTAGGGGAGTTTGGCCACTAGTGGTTTTTTTTTTTTTTAAATGAATCCTGTATTTTTGTAATCTTTAATTTTTTTTCCCCCCCAAGGATTTTGCTGCTCGGAGGCCTTGCTCAGCCGGCTCTTGAATTAGATATTAGTTCAATAGCAGAAGGATTGATTGAAACCTAATAGATAGAATTTGACGGGTGGGTTTTTTTTCCTCCCGTCGATTCTTGCAATGAATCTATTTTTTTTAAAAAAAGGCCCTGTAGATATAAAGACTGATTTTTTTTTTTAAAAAAAATCAGTATAAAGATACACAGGTAATCCTTGACTTATGAACAACAATGGTTAAGGGAGACATTTGGTAAGTAAGTTGTCAGGGTTCCAACGGATGCCCTAATTAAATCATGAGCCTCGAGCCAAACTTCAAAAAAAATCCAGTTATTTACTAGGAGTTTCATTCCCAAATGAAGCCAGCTCTGACCCAATGTAATTTATGCCCCAATTATGACCCTGTTTCCCTTCTCCCCCCAGGGTGTGACCTCAATCACATTCGCCAACGGAGCAATTTCTCGGGTTATAGAAGTCACTCCCCTCCGGCTGCTGTGGGTAACCCTGGGATACAGATGTCGTGTCCCCCTCCCCCTCCGACGACCGGGTCTGGGAAATCTGTATCAAGCGTCACCATGAAGCCTCTGCAGCTTTGCCAAATTCCTTTCAGATTTCTCAGGGCAGGCAGGAATCCAAGGTGTGACTTCAGCAAACCAGATGAGACTTTGCTTGACTCAAGGAATGCCAAAAAGCAGATCCTTTATATAGGCCATGGGGTGTGGCTCCATGACTCAGCACTTATCCAGGCCTGCCCCTCCCTTCCTTTTGCTGACGTCGCCTCTCAGATCTCCGGAAGTGGGGATCCGTCCACTGTGAATTCCCTTCCTCCGGATCTGCTGCCGGCAATTCTAGCACGTGGCTGGCTTCGTGCTCACACGCTGTAGGAGTGAGGTTTGTTTGTTCATTCCTGACATTCTGTCCAGGCATGGTGCCAGGGCTGGGGGCTGGAGGCATGCCAGGCCGTTCCTCTTCATTATCAGACTCTGAATCTGATAGCAGGCCCGGCAGGAGGAGGGAGGGGCCCGGCTGAGGAGAGGAGGGAGGACAAGGCACAACACTAGCCTTGAGAGAGATAATCATGGAATGTGCATCTGTCTTTGGCTGCCGTGCCGTTTCACCGGTTTTCCATCCCCCCCGGCCTATGTCAACACGAGAGCAAGCCAGGGATGCTTTGTGAGTTGACATGAGTTTTGCAACAATTTCTTGCCACCGTCGTTAAATGACTTTGGCTGCCCCTATTGACTTTGCTCATCGGAAGTTCAAAAAAGAAATTGCTCCTATTTATGACGGTGGCAGTTTCCTGGGACCTTCTGACAAGCAAAGTCAATGGGGGAAGCCAGATTCACTTAATAACGGTGTTACTAACTTAAAAGCTAAAATGATTCACTTAACAACAACTGGCAAGAAAGATAGTGAAATGGGGCAAAACTCACTTAAGAACTGTCTCGCTTAACAATTTTGGGCTCCGTTGTGATCGTATGTCAAGGACTACCTGTTTCCCGAGCGATTCTGTGGCAATAATGGCGGAGTAGAAGCGACCCTAGATTTTAGGCCTGAAATCCCAGGTTTAATTCCTCCTAATGCAGCTTTCAATTTAACAGCCGTAAAAGAAGGAAGTGTTTTTAAAGTGGTGCGGTGGCCTAGAGGTGGAGCTCTCGCCTCACAATCAGGAGGCTGTGAGTTCGATCCTAAGTAGCGGCAGATATTCCTCTCTCTGAGCACAGTGAGGATATATGCTGAACAAAACTCTGCATTGGCGACAGGAAGGGCATCCAGCCATTAAAACACTCTGCTAGCTCCATTCAGTGGCCCAGACTCCATCTCGCAAGGGATTATGGGGTCATTAAATGATGATGATGAAAAGAAGGAAGCGTTTATTTTGACTCGCCGCAACGTACTGGGACCACATCTTGGAGACAAATTGGATTACACTTACGGAGAAGCGCTTAGGATTCAGTGCACATTTCTTCTGTCGTTAGACTGAGGACCCTTTTAATATTTATTGGCTGATCGTCGATATCTTTCCCACCGTCAGAAGCTGCTAAAGACTTAAACGGGTTGCTATTTCAGTTGTCTTATGTTCCAGGCAGGCAGCTTGCCATGTGTCCTTGCTGTTCTTGGAGACCATTTGCAGGCTATCAAAATAGCAAGGAAGTAGGTCATCTGTGCTTGCTCTGCTCTTGTCAGTCACAAGTCCCGGGATTGTTCTGAAACTTCCAAAAAATGCCATAATCCTTTCCAACGGGTGCAGGAAAGAAGATAATTCGGATAGCACAACTCCACCTCTCTCTCTCTCTCCCTCCCTCCCTCCCTCCCTCTCTTCTCTCTTCCCCTCCTTCCTTCTCTCCCTCCGTCTCCCTTGCTCTCTCCCTCTCCTTCTCCCTCTCTCTCTTCCCCTCTCTCCTTCTCTCCCTCTCCTCCCTCTCTCTCCCTCCTTTCTTCCCCTCCCTCCTTCTCTCCCTCGCCCTCCTTTCTTCCCCTTCCTCCTTCTCTCCTTCTCCCTCTCCCTCTCCCTCTCCTTCTTTCCCTCTCTCCACCTGTCTCATCTCTCTTCCCCTCCCTCCTTCTCTCCTATCCCTCTCCTTCTTTTCCTCTCTCCACCTGTCTCATCTCTCTTCCCCTCCCTCCTTCTCTCCCTCTCCCTCTCCCTCTCTCTCCTTCTCTCTCTCTCTTCCTTCTCTCTCTTCCCCTCCCTCCCTCTCTCAGAATAGAAGAGAATATTTGTAGTTTAGGGTTGAACTGTGGAGTCTTTAGTTCTCTCGGGTTGTTTACTTGCAGACATTTTATTATCTGACTAGGTAATATTATCAGTATGATTGACTGCGGGGTTAGCCCTGTCGTGTTGGTGGGATGATAATTCTCCTTAGCATTTCCTTGATAAACTATTGTTTTCCACTTCAGAAAATGAAGCTGATGAACATGGTTCATTCTTGAAAAGTGAAATTGATAACTATAGTGGGATGAAGAGCTGGCAAGTAAACCAGCTGTTTAATATTTGCTTTCTGGACAAAGAGAAGCTGTGAGATTGCCCAGAAGTGCTCCAGACAGCTGCTTCTTGTGAAGAGACTGCAAGGCACCATAGGTTATGGAAGGCACAACCATATTGTTGGAATACATTTTGCTGGAATGTATTTTTATGCAACAACTACAGAAGCATTTAGCCAGTAGATGGCAGTGTTTGCAAGTTTAGATCTATGGTAAATACTCTATGTTCTTTTGTACTAAGTAGAGTTTCCTGTTACAGTTGAGCAGTTAAGCAGTAAAGCACATGGTGACTGTACCCTTTATTTGTGGTGCTATATATCAACAGAATTTCCCATAGTAATAAATCATCTGACTATACACATAATACGCGTAATGTAACATACAAAGCCTATGCAGCAGCTTAACACAAAGTGAGAACTTTGCCCCAAGACTCATTTTTCTCTGAGACAAGTTTGCAAGAAGAGTTTTAAAAAAACCATTGTTGATCCAGTAAAAGCTAATTTGCCCATTTTAGAACATTAGCTAAATCGTCTCAGGAATTTCTTAAAGGACGCCAACTTGAGCTGTCCCAATTGCTCTCCAAACAGAAGGGCTCTGGATGAGAATGTAAAAATAAATATAGCACTGGCTCGCACTTTTCTTGATTTGCGGTTTGTGTTTGTGTTAGGCAAACATCTTTGTGTTGAGGGTAAACAAGGCAAGATGGATAGATAATCCATAAGCGCTGTAAGGGAGAAGACAGGGCCAACTGTCGTGTAGGTATTAGAACATCTGATAACGAGACAGCGAATACGGTAATTAAGTGACTTCGTGTTTTGTGTAATACTGTTAGGTTTCATCTCACTCATCCTAAATAGAATTAATTATGAGTTAATTAAAAAGACCTCCTGTCTCCCATTCAGAAAAAAAACCACACACACACACACACACACACACACACACACACACAAACTTAAATCCTGCACCGCTTGACAAGAACGTATTTAGGCGTTCGCGGATCGCCATCAATCTTGGCTCAGTTTAAGGGGAAAATTGATTACAGTTCTAATACTTATTGAACACTTATAACAGATGCTTAAATCTCTCCAAGCCAAGCATAATTAAAATCATAAATCCGTGCTTATTTGGGCGACAGTGCGAGCAAGAAAACCAAGGTGTAAATAACCGACGAGACTGGGAAGGCTTTTTCCGCTAAACTGGGAGACTGGGAATTGGTGCCATTATCCCCTATAGGCTGTGGTTTACTCGGCGGGCTTAACCAAATCAATTAGACACTTAATAGCCTCGTTCTCACATGTGTCAAGCTTGGTTGGGTTTACGGGGGTGGGTGGGTGGGCTGATGTCCTGTGTGACCTTCTTCAGTTTAGGGATGATTCAACGTGGGGCACCAATAGAGGCACTCGGTTGGTTCAAGAGAAAAATTAACGGTGTGATCTGAACCCAACCCCTCTCTCTGGCTCTGTTTAAATGACACCAGTGACCCCACGGCTTATTTTGGTGTATAAGTGGTGCACAAAACGAAGCTAATTGAGATTAATTGGCCAGCAGCCATGCTCTGAACTTCCCTGCTAAGAATTTGGGGGAACCGTCACCCATCGGTAAATCAAATAAAATTTACTCCTTCCCTCCCTCCCTCCCGTCTTCTTTTCTTCTTTCCTTCCTTCCCCCCACTTCCTCATTCCCTCCCCCTCCCTCCTCTCCCTTCCTCATTCCTCTGCCTCCCTCTTTTGCATCCCTCCCTCCTCTCCTTCCTCTCTCCTTTCCCTCCCTCCCTCCTTCCCTTCCTCCCGTCCCTTCCCTCCTTCCCTCCTTCCCTCCCTCCTTCTTTCCTGCTTTCCTTCTTTCCTCCCTCCTCTGCCTCCCTCCTCTTCCTCCCTCCTTTCCCTTCCTTCCTCCTTCCTCTCCTTCCCTCCTTTCCTTCCTTCCTTCCTTCTTTCCTTTTTTCCTTTTTTCCTTCTTTCCTACCTTCCCTCCCTCCCTCCTTTCCTCCCTCCCTCCCTCCCTCCCCTCCTTCTTTTTCCAACCGGTTAACCTTGGGGTTTATAGCTGGATCTTCATGCATTACTATTCAGGAGTGGTTTGTTTTTTCAAGATTAACCAAGACCTGTTTAGACCTTTTGCAAGGACCTACGGCAAAGTTAACCAGCTTATTTTGCAGGATGAGGCCTTCCGTGGCCTGCTAGAAATGACACGCCAAAACATAAATCGGACTGCTACGGTGAAGCCCTTCAGACCGGGCCAAAACCCCCTCAAATTTTAATGCAATCCGTTTGACAGAATGCATGAAGCTCCTGCTCTCCATGTGCTTAACACCTTCTCCCTTCTGCCTCGTTAAAAGTTCTGAGTTTGTCCCAACTTTTGCAAGAACCCGAAGCACCGGGGCGTTATCGATCGGCCTGGATTTCACATCACACCTCTGAGCACCGTTTATCTGAAGAGGCCCTGTTTTTTTGTTTTGTTTTTTAGTTTAGCCCAATTAAGAATTTGTGTACATGGTCTAGTCATCCCCGCGTTCTTCCACCCTCGAGTCTGTGACCTTGTTTCTTCTGCACTGAATTTAGAGACGGGATTAAGAAGGAACGAAGGGGGAATGGCAGGAGAATAAATTATAGCGTGTTATTGAGGTAGCAGTTAGGACTGACACCGAAAGTAGCATCCTTAAACAAGAAGAAAGCAATAGGAGTGGCCTTGGGTGTCAAGAAGAACAAAGGACCTCCGAGAAGAGAACAGGGACGTGAAAAGCAAAAGGTCTCCATATTCGGGTGAATTTAATGGAGGATGACTTGCTAAAACGGAGAGGCTGGGAAGACCTTGGACCAAAATACCGCAGCACATATTAAGTGAATCTGCAGGGTAGGACAGAGGTCTCCTATGCCCCTACAAGCCGAAGGAGCATCTCAGTTGAGGATCAAATTTTTCTTTTCTTTATTTATTTAGTTTGTCGATCATGTACTAGATAACAGATATAAGTATAAACATGGACACGAACAAGGAATGAGTACAAATAAATGAGGACAGTAGGACAGGGACGGTAGGGCACGCTGCTGCTCTTATGCACACACCCCTTTACGGACCTCTTAGGAACGGGGTGAGGTCCCCGGTAGACAGTTTGAGGTTGAAGCTGTAGGGGTTTGAGGATGTAAGCACAGAGTGAGGTAGAACATTCCAGGTGTTGACCACTCTGTTGCTGGAGTCGTATTTCCTGCAATCAAGTTTGGAGTGGTTTACTTTGAGTTTGTATCTATTGCTTGCCCATGCATTGTTGAGGTTGAAGCTGAAGTAGATTACTTCATTGTCAATGACAGTGTAGGACGTTGTAGCAGACAATTTTGTGTACTATGCTTAGGTCAGACCGTAGGTGGCGTAGTTCAAGGTTGTCCAAGCCCAAAATTTCAAGCCTGGTGACGTAAGGTATTCTTTTGTGAGCAGAGGAGTGGAGGACTCTTCTCGTGAAATACTTCTGGACCCGCTCAATTGTACATTAATGTCAGATATACAGTGTGGATTCCAGGCAGATGAGCTGTATTCAAGAATTGGTCTGGCAAAGGTTTTGTATGCCCTAGTTAGCAGTACAATGTTACTGGAGAAGAAGCTTTGCAAGATTAGGTTAACAACTCTTAATGCCTTTTTGGCAATGCTGTTACAGTGAGCTCTGGGGCTTAGATCGTTTGAGATGAGTACTCCTAGGTCTTTGACAGAGTGAGGATCGTCTGCGAGGTTGTTGTGCCTTGCCCGCTCTCACAGCAGCTGGGGCCTTCTTATCTGCTCCCGAACATGGAGGAATGTATGCCTCCCGGCCCCAGTCCTGGCTCCATGCCCAGACAAGCTGAAGAGGAGGGGGCACCTCCTGGTCCCAGCCCTGGCTCCATGCCCAAGCAGACTGCAGAGGAGGGAGCATCCCCCGGCCCCAGCCCTGGCTCCATGCCCAGGCAAACGGAGCAGCTAGACCCCTCCCCCTCCTCCACAGCATGTGAGCCTGAGGAAAGTTTATTTCCAACAGCTGCTGATTGGAGTGACCCTCGCATCAGAAGACTGGATAGGCGGAGGCAACAGAAGGAAGGGAGGGGCAGGCCTTAATGAGTGCTGAGTCATGGAGCCACACCCCATGGCCTATATAAAGGATCTGCTTTCTGGCAGTCTCTGAGTCAGGCAAAGTCGAACTTATCTTGCTGAAGTCACTTTCTGGTCTCCTGCCTGCTCTGAGGACTTTGCTAGGACTTTGGGCAGAGCTGCAGAGGCAAGCCTGATTCGGATTTCCCTGACCCGGCCGTCAGCGGAGGAGTGGGACACGACAGAGGTCGTATCCACCCAGTTTGTATTTGGTGTTCTGATTTTTGTTGCCAATGGGTAGGACAGAGCATTTGTTAGTTGAGATTTGGAGTTGCCAGTTGTGTGACCATTCTGACACCTAGTCGAGGTCGCTTTGAAGGGCAGCAGCATTGTCGGTGGTGTTAAATAGTTTTACCTTGTCGTCAGCGAAGAGGACGTGGCTGCTTGTAATATGATCGCAAAGGTCATTTATGTAAAGCAGAAAGATTGCGGGGCCTAAAACGCTACCTTGGGGGACAACTGCTGTTAACTGGTGCCGGGTTTGATAGGTTTTTGATAGGGTTTGATAGGGTTTTTGATGATAGGGTTTTGACAGAGTTTTATAGGGTTTTTGATTGGGTTTGGTAGGTTTCCCGGGTGTAAAAATATGGCTGTGTTTACAGCAAACGGAGAAGGGCATTGTGGGAAAACGGAGTCACGAAGAGCAATGTTGGACAAGTTGGAAGGCTTCGGAGTATGAAACACGAGGAGGCGTTTTGGGATGAAATGGAAAAGATGGTCGGGACTGAGAAAACGCTGGCTTTGGGAAAGGGCAGGAAAAAAATTGGCCCGATGCCCTTCCTGTCGCCAGTGCGGAGTTTTGTTTTCATTGGTGACAGGAAGGGCATCTGGCCATTAAACGCTCTGCTAGCTCCATTCAAGTTGGTAGCAAAAGGCTGCCCTGAAACTTTTAGGGAGTAGAGGCAGTGGTGGGTTTCAAAATTTTTTACTACTGGTTCTGTCGGTGTGGCTTGGTGGGCGTGGCTTGGTGGGCGTGGCAGGGGAAGGATACCCTAAAATCTCCATTCCCTCCCCAATCCAGGGGAAGGTTACTGCAAAATCCCCATTTCCTCCCGATCAGCTGGGACTAGGGAGGCAGAGAATAGATGTGGGCGGGGCCAGTCAGAATTTTTACTACCGGTTCTCCGAACTACTCAAAATTTCCGCTACCGGTTCTCCAGAACTGGTCAGAACCTGCTGAAACCCACCTCTGAGTAGAAGGCAGTGCTTAAAGCTTGAAAGGGAAAAATCTGGCGTGGCGTTCCCACCGTTCCTTTCTCGCTAGGTTTAATAAAACCTCAGCCTTGGAAAAATTCCATAAGGTAGCACCAGAGGAGCGCTTGAGTCAAAGAATCCTAAATCCAGCATTATTCCTATGATTGCAAGACAGGGGAACAGTTTCTTTTAAAAATAAATAAATATATATATATATAATTAAATAGAGGGAGGAAAAAAGCAGTTCTTGCTCTACTTCTGCCTTCGTGGGATTTGGCACCGTGTCTTGAGCCGAGATCACCAATTTTGGCACCCCTGAGCACCCCCAGGCAAAGATCTTTCTAAAGCTGTAAGCCTAAACTCGCTTGCTAGGGTACAATCCCCAGTGAGAGTCTTAATGCGGTAATCTTAAAACTGCACTCTTGAGCTGGAAACGTTTATACCAGGATTTCTTGGCCACGCTTCCCTGTTTCTGCGCCGCACGGATTCCTTCCGAGTCAATGTACGGAAAATTCCGATTTAACTTTTTGAACTCTTGGCTTTCGACGCGCCACCAGGCACGTCTAGGTTCAGCTGGATGGTTCGGGTCTATGACATTGATGGTAAAACTTTTTGGCACTGAGTGCCCAAACTGGAATGCGCGTGCTTGCGCGTATTTGTGAACGCGCCTGTCAACCTCCACTCTGTCATGTCCCACTCCTCCGCTGACGGCCGGGTCAGGGAAATCGGAAGCAGATAAGAAGGCCCCGGCTGCGGTGAGAGCGGGCAGGACACAACACACTCCAATTCTCACATCCTTTTGTACTCTTTATATTCAGTAGTTAGTTTGCATGGGGTTTTTATGTGTAATGTAAATAGCTCATGGATTCAGTTTAAGTAGAGAGGGCCCTTTAAGAGTGTCATCTGACATGAGATAAAGGGGAGGGTAGATTGATAGTTTGAATCCAACAGGAATGTTAGAGCGGGGGCTTTCAATGGACACTGCATTCCTGAGATGATTTACAGCCAGGGACCGGGCGGAAGAAGATTACCACGGGGGCCGAGAAGGAGCTGGCATTGGACCAGACCTGCTGACCTCTTGGGGGGAGGAGGGACTAACAATGGGATATGGAATGCTAGCCATATTTTGTCTCAGATCCAACTTTATACTGCTGCAGTCATGATGTATCTAGTGAAAGTACTTTTCTTTATTTGCAAATGAAGTCAAGGTGTATTCTTTCCTAAATATAATCAGAGGCAGCCTGACAGCGCCGGAGTGCTGAAAACCCGAAGACCAGCTGGCCAGCGTGCTCATGCCTGTTTTTTGGCTGTTTTGGGCCATTTTTGGGGCCATTTTAAGGCCATTTTTTTGGCCCACTTTCAGGCTGTTTTCCAGCTGGCTGGTGCATATGTGTATGTCGGAAACTGTTTTTTTTTTTTTTTTTTTTTTTTTTTAACCAAAAAGTTTTTATTGGTCAAAAAAGGTTTATACAAATACATATCAGGTATGGTAAATTTTCATTTTTCTTATACAAGATAAGAATTTTACTCAAAATTTTAAACACATACAACAGCCATATGGCAAGCAGGTGATACGAAGTAGCTAAGTTTATCAATCTTACATACGCAATAAAGAAGGGTCAAGAATAATCAGAATATCATACAAAGGAGAATAAGGAAAACCAACACAATACCAAATATCATTGTCACTTCCTAGTTTTGGATCTCAGAACTCTGGGTTCAGCCTGACCCAACTCCAGGGCCGCAACAGCGGCAGCCGCCTCCTCCCCATGGCCTATAACCTCCCTTCTTCAACTCCTGGGTCATCTAATTCCAGGAGGGCTTTGTGTTCCTCCACGTAGGCCGCAGCCTCCGCAATTGTACTAATTTTTTCGTAATGCCCTCCCGGAAAATCATCAATCCTCTGGCATCAGCCATCTGAAGCCTACTCCCTTCTGGTACAATTTGCTTGACAAAAAGTAATATTTCTTTCTCATTTCACGTACCTGTCTGGGAATCTGCCTCAGAATGGCTATCTCCCTGCCCCTATAAGTCAGTGCCCCACTCCTATGTTTTCTAAGAATTTCATCTCTCGTCTCTCTTCTCACAAATTTGACATGAACCTCTCTAGGAACTGCATGCGTGCGTGCATATTTTGAATTAACTCTATAAGCTCGATCCACATCCCAATTCATAAAGTCAACACCTCTCCCAAGAAATTCTCCCAACAGTTTAGTCACAACATCTCTCAAGTCTTCTTGGTCCACTTCTTCCAGATTTTGAAACCTAAGGAAATAAGACATTTTATCCATCTGTAGTCCAAGCACAGCATTGCCTGTCGTCTCCTCTCTTTTCTGCACTGCCCGCATCTCTCCCTCCAGACCTTCCACTTTCTGCTTGTTTTCTGCTGAGACTTGTTGAGTGTCCTTTAAATCCTTTTGGATAGTCACAATTTCTGCTCTTATTTCATCCAGTTTCTTGTCCATATTAGATAACTTTTCCAAAATTCTCTCCATTTCTCCAGCAGTTGGTCTCTGACCTTTTGCCATTTAAAAAAATTTTTAAAATCCTCAGGCAAGCACAGTATCCTTGTAATTTCCTCCGGATCCACCAGGGGGCACTCACAGGAGCAACGAGTCCAGAGTACAGTTAGTCAACCAGGAAGCCGAAGGGAAGTGATGTCATCAAGATTCTCATAGTGAAGGAGGAAGCTGGACGCCACCATTGTTCCCCAGAGGGAGGGGGGGCCTCAAACCCTCCCTCCTAAATTTCTCCATCACCTCTTCTCTCCAGAGCTCCACAAAACCGGTAATCTTGTTATTTTAAGTTCTCCTCTCTCCAAAGTGATTCGTGCTCCTTCCAGTCGCAGGGGAGAGAAACCCCCCCGCACTCCGGAGCACTCCACTCACATTTGCCGATATCTCCTTCCCTTCTCCCTTCCTCAATTCTTCTCCGTTCCCTGTTCGCCACCAGGCTGCTGCAATTATAAATCCAAAGCCCCGGTGTCACCGGGCACAGCGGCCCAGGCGACGACCAAAATAATGGCCGCGGCCTGAGGCCTCCGAACCCCTCCGAGCCTAGGACGCGCCAGCATCGGTCCCCCCAGTCCTGTATGTCGGCTGGGAGACCCCTGGCGAGCCGTCCGTGCGGCAGGTGTCCTTGTCGGAACACCTGGCCCCTAAGGGCCTCGGAGGCGGCCGGATTCGGACACTGGAGGCAGGAGAGGCACCTCCAGATGTCCGTTGCCGCCGGATACCAGAAGTCGTCTCTGTATGTCGGAAACTGTTGTGGTCCGCCAGCAGCCTGCAGACCTGGAAGCAGAGTCGGATTGTGAGGAGGCTGGAGAGGACAATGGGCCAGTCCTGGAGTCAGGGGAAGGCCCGGATGAGGCTCTGTGTCAGAGGTAGAGGTGGGGCCAGGGCCATCTGGGACCGATGCACGGACTCCGGAACCTCCAGAGGCGGACAGCAGAAAGGCAGAGGAACAGGAGGAGACCATTCCTAGTGCACGCATGTGAAGAGCTGTCAGAAGGCAAGAGCAGCTGAAGCAAAAAAGGACGACTTGGGAGTAAGGCCAGGAGATGATTGGCCCCTCCCATAAGGCTTAAAAGAGCAGCAACGAGCGGTTGGGTTCTTTGTGGAAAAGCAAAATTGATTCCAGTGCTTCTTGTCAGTGTCAGCCTACCGGGCCTTGAGTTTTACACCCCTGCTTTAGGGTTTCTTGCTTGAGCAGAGGTGGACTAGAAGACCTCCGAGGTCCCTTCCAACTCGATTCTGAACTGCACTGAATTGAAAATTGTTCAGCCAATTGTTCAGACCTTCTGCATCCATCCAAGAACATAGAGATGTGGTCTAACATGGTTATATTTGCTGCTTATATTTGTGGGGTGCAGTGGCTCAGAGGCTAAGACGCAGAGCTTGTCGATCAAAAGTTCGGCGGTTCGAATCCATAGTGCCGCCTAATGGGGTGAGCTCCCGTGACTTGTCCCAGCTTCTGCCAACCTAGCAGTTCGAAAGCACATAAAAAATGCAAATAGAAAAATAGGGACCACCTTTGGTGGGAAGGGAACAGCGTTCCGTGCGCTTTTGACGTTGAGTCATGGCGGCCACATGACCATGGAGACGTCTTTGGACAGCGCTGGCTCTTTGGCTTTGAAACGGAGATGAGCACTGCCCCCTAGAGTCGGGAACGACTAGCACATATGTGCGAGGGGAACCTTTACCGTTTACCTTTACCTTACTATGTGTTGCTTCAAAGGGCTGGCTGTCCCATCGCTTTACAAGAAATATATTATATTTCTTATGAATATGGGCCTGTTTCTACATTCTTCTCCGGGTAAGAAATTCCAGTGTTGAATTTAGATGTTATATGAGGCTTTTATAGAAGTCATCAACGTTGGATGACGAGGTGTCTCTCTGCGTCTTGATGGAAATTTCTTGTGTCATTGTACTTGTGAGAATAAAAGCCGTTTCGTTCGTTCTGCCGAAAAACAGAGCGGATATCAAAAGAAACGTGACATTGGATTGATCCTTTAAGCATATACAAAACGACGCAGAGGGTTATTTGAATTTTAATATCTACCCAACGTCCCTTTGCTATATTTGAGCCAAGCTGGAAAGTAGAGAAAAAAAATGAAGCGTTTAAGGTTGCCTTTTAATACAGACACTATCCGATGCTGGATAAATTCCATCCAAGGGGATTTCCTTATGTTTTGGTCTGTCGTCCCTCCCGCCCCCACCAATGTATCATAATCTTAACTGGTTCAAAAGCCAGCCGGATCTGGATTAGAGAAAGGCTTCGAATCGGAACACACAGAAACACACAACTGTTACGAGGCAATAATTAAGGAGTTCAGGAGAAACTTACTAACAGGAAGGACAATTAACCAGTGGAACAGCTTGCCTCCAGAAACCTCACTGGAGGTTTTGAAGAAGAGTCTGGAAGAGACTTGTCTGAAATATTATAGTTTCTCCTGCTTGAGCACAGGGTTGGATTAAAAGACCTCAAAGGCTCATATTCTATTCTATTCTATTCTATTCTATTCCTACTACTCCTACTCCTACTCCTACTCTTATTCTTTAATCGTAATTCTATTCTATTCTATTCTATTATGTTCTGTTCTGTTCTGTTCTGTTCTGTTCTATTCTATTCTATTCTATTCCTACTTCTACTCCTATTCCTTAATCATTATTCTATTCTATTCTATTCTATTCTATTCTAGTCTAGTCTAGTCTAGTCTAGTCTATTCTAGTCTAGTCTAGTCTAGTCTAGTCTAGTCTAGTCTAGTCTAGTCTATTCCTACTACTCCTACTCTTATTCCTTAATCGTAATTCTATTCTATTCTATTCTATTCTATTCTATTCTATTCTATTCTATTCTATTCTATTCTATTCTATTCTATTCTATTCTATTCCTACTACTCCTATTCCTACTCTTATTCCTTAATCGTAATTCTATTCTATTCTATTCTATTCTATTCTATTCTATTCTATTCTATTCTATTCCTACTCCTACTCCTACTCCTACTCCTATTCCTTAATCGTTATTCTATTCTACTCTATTCTATTCTATTCTATTCTATTCTGTTCTGTTCTGTTCTGTTCTGTTCTGTTCTATTCTATTCTATTCCTACTCCTATTCCTACTCTTTTCCTTAATTGTAATCCTATCCTATCCTATCCTATCCTATCCTCATTTAGTCTAGTCTAGTCAATATAAAAGCAATTTAGCCACCAAAGGAAATCAGGAATGATTGTTTGTGTGTATGTGTGTGTGAGAGAGTTTCACATCCATCTCTTTGGATAGCTCACTTCACAAGTGTCTCACTCAACAGAAACTTTGGGCTCAATTGTGGTCATAAGTCAAGGACTATCCGCGGACTCCTTTTACCACAAAAGGCTTACTTTTCTCAAGTCCTCCTTAGCATGTCTTCATCCTTCTACCACAGGATAAACCAATACTAGCAAATTGGCATCTATTCAGCACAATAGCTCTGCCAATAAATTTCTGGTCCTTATTGCTTGGCCTCATGGCAGAGATGACTCCTTCACAGTATGTGGAGGACCCAAACTTTATTGCCAGCTTTTTTGAAAGTTGCTCCGGACCTGTCGTGTCCCACTCCTCCGCTGACGGCCGGGTCAGGGAAATCCGAATCAGGCGTGCCTCTGCAGCTCTGCCAAAGTCCTAGCAAAGTCCTCAGGGCAGGCAGGAGACCAGTAAGTGACTTCAGCAAGATATGTTTAGACCTTGCCTGACTCAGAGACTGCCAGAAAGCAGATCCTTTATATAGGCCATGGGGTGTGGCTCCATGACTCAGCACTTATCCAGGCCTGCCCCTCCCTTCCTTCTGACGCCACCGCCTATCAATTCTTCTGAAGCGAGGGTCACTCCAGTCGGCAGCTGTTGGTAATTGACCTCCCTCAGGCTCACATGCTGTGGGGGAGGGGGAGGGGTCTAGTTGCTCCATTTGCCTGGGCATGGAGCCAGGGCTGGGGCCGGGAGGTGCTTCCTCCTGTCTGGGCATGGAGCCAGGGCTGGGGCCGGGAGGCATCTAGGACATTCCTCAGGGTTCGGAAGCAGATAAGAAGGCCCCGGCTGCGGTGAGAGCGGGCAAGACACAACAGGACCAATGCCTATTTTATTACCTTTCCTGCCCTCACGCAAAGCTCTTTTAATTGCCCCGGGGGCAAGAGACGTTTTGACACTGATGGTTTAAAAGCTTTTTTGGACCTGCTGTTTTTAATTTTTTTTAACCTCTCTTAATTGCATTGTGTTTTTTTTAATTCCAGCCTCTGCCTGAGCTCTCCGGGTAAATTTTACAAGAACGAACCGAAACCTCCAGTCGAGTTAAATTTTTCCGCAGGTTTGTTAGTAACTCTATACGAGCCCCTTGGCTTTTTTTTTTTTTTTTTAAAAAGGATGATATTAGAAGCTTTGTTTTTCATTCCTCAAATTCTTCCTCGTTGTCCTGGAAAAACTAACAAGGGGTGGAGAAGTGAGTGGAGGAATAGCAACACTGGGCTGAGTTTAATCAACCTGTGAAGCTATAATTTACACATTATGGTAGCTCAGTTCACACAAAACACTAAAATGAAAGGGAGCAGGACACACGCACACCCTGGGCTGTCACATTGAGGTAACCATCCTTAACTATTGGCTAATTGAATGAAGCACAATTGGCTGGGTACCGTGGGCTGCACAACATGGTTACAGATTAACAGAATTGGAAGGGACCATGCAGGTCATCTAGTCCAACCCTCCGCCCAAGCAGACCCTACACAATTTTTGAGAGATTGCAATCCAGTCTCTTCTTGAAAGCTTCCAATGATGAAGCTCCCACCACTTCCAAAGGCAACTTCTGTTCCATGGGTTGATTGTTTTCACTGTCAGAAAATTTCTCCCTATTTCTCTCTCCTTGATCAGTTTCCAACCATTATTCCTTGTCTGGCCTTCGGGTGCTTTGGAAAATAGTTTGACCCCCTCTTCTCTCTGTGGCAGCCACTCAACACTGCTATCATGTCTCCCCTGGTCCTTCTGTTCACCAGACTAGCTTCTAGTTCACCAGAATTGTCGTAAGTCGAGGCCTATTTATGTTTCAATCAGCTTTACAGGACTCCACCCGATAACCCAAATTAACCTGGATCCAAATTTTCCTCTTAAACTAATTCGTGTATATGCCTATTTGGAAATTTTCATTTTGAAATGAACTGAAGGTGGATGGCTCAATAGGAAGAAGTCAAATTAAGTGCCCTTTCTACAGGAAAAAAAAAATCCATTTGATGGAGCAAAAATCTCTCTTGGTGAATAATGCGGCTGCCTTTTGACTGCAAAGTATAATCATAGAGGTTTTTTTTTCTTTTTTTTTTAAAAAAGAAGGTATTAGACAAAGAATGTAAAGGTTACCGAATGGCTGCGTTTTATCTGGCCATTTTAAAACGAATGCATAAATCAAAGGGATCATTAAATATAATTTCATTTTACTGTATATTTTAAAGCCCAGAGGGGTGTTTTAGCCCGATATCCCTAATCTCTTAATTCAGCTAAAAAAAAAAAGGGGGTGACTTTTAATAAGTAACTTGATAAATAATATAGGGCAAGTTACATTTAAACCATAAATGCGGTAAAAGGAAAACCATGGAGCCTTTGAGCGTTGTTAAAATTATATATATATATTCTTTTCTTTTAAAAAGAAGGTATTAGACAAAGAATGTAAAGGTTACCGAATGGCTGCGTTTTATCTGGCCATTTTAAAACGAATGCATAAATCAAAGGGATCATTAAATATAATTTCATTTTACTGTATATTTTAAAGCCCAGAGGGGTGTTTTAGCCCGATATCCCTAATCTCTTAATTCAGCTAAAAAAAAAAAGGGGGTGACTTTTAATAAGTAACTTGATAAATAATATAGGGCAAGTTACATTTAAACCATAAATGCGGTAAAAGGAAAACCATGGAGCCTTTGAGCGTTGTTAAAATTATATATATATATTCTTTTCTTTTTAAACTTGGCAATAAAGTCATCGCCCGGTCCCAAGGCCTTCTAATTTGTTGGAAGCTTGGTAGTCCTTGACTTATGACGATGATTGAGCCCCACATTTCTGTTGCTAAGTGAGATAGTTGTTGAGTGCATTTTGCCCTGTTTAATGACCTTTCCTTGCCACGGTTGTTAAGGGAATCTGGTTTCCACCGTTGGTCAGAAGGCTGTAAAAGGTGACCCCTGGGACACCGTTATAAATACAAGTCCGTTGCCAATGTCCTGAATTTTGATCACATAACCATGGAGACGATGCAACCGCCGTAGATGTGAAAAATGGTCGTAAGCAGAGATATGCTGCTGGGGGGTTCGCAGGGGTTCTGGAGAACCTTTAGCTAAGATTCTGTGCAGTTCGGAGAACCCCCAAATCCCATTCCTGGCTGGCCCCTCCCCCCCCCTCCCAAGAGTCCCCACGTGGCCCGTTTTGGATGCAGGTAAGTGCAGGGTGTGCACGGAGGCTGGTGGAGGGTGGAAAATGGGTCCACTGGAACTTCGGGAAGGCTGGAAATGGGCCCATTTATGGTCTCTGGAGGGCCTCCAGAGCCTGGGGAGGCTGTTTTAGCCCTCCCAGAGGCTTGAGAAACGCCTCTGGAGTCTGGGGAGGGCAAAAACGCCCTCCCCATGGTGCAGGAGGCCCACTAGGCCACACCTACCATGGCTACGCCCACCCAGCAACCAGGCAGAGAACCCTTCGCTAAAATTTTTACCCCTGGCCGTCAGTCACTTTTTATAGCACCGTTGTAATTTCCAACGGTCACTAAACAAACTGCTGTAACTAAAGGACTGCCTGCGTTAAAAACGCTGTTCTGTTGTTTCTTTTCCCCCCCGTACAGTCTGGCACTAAAGTTTAGACTTTGTTCGTTCGTTGCATGCAAGGGATGGGTTTTTTTTTTTTTTTGCGACCACAGAAATAACATCCCGGGGATCTTGTTTTTTTATGAATCATAATAAATCTTGTTTTTTTAAAGAAGTCTTCCAGCTTGACTTTGAGTGATAGGCCCACCTGTTCAGCAAGATATTTTTCGGCTAGCAAACAACGGCGAGCGTGACAACATAAGCATATGATCCCCCATAATCCATAATCCATAAGAAATGCATGCGGTGGCGGGATCCTAGCGTCCTAAATACGGTTTCGAGACTGGACACGTTATGCAAAGAGAAGAGCTGGCTCGTCGCCAACGTACACAAAGCAGCATACTAGTCCTCTGTTTTTAGTCCCCTCTGATAAAAAATTAAAACCCACCGAAAATTTCACGGAGGATGATAGCCGCGACACGTCTTAACACCATGTGTAGGATTTGGTCACAACCGGTGTGAAATTTGGGGGTTCCTGTTGGACACTCAGCTTTTGTTGAAGGAGCGCAGGTGGCAGCTGTGGGCTGGGGGGTGGTGGTGAACTTTTGAACAAATCCATTTTTGGGGTATCAATTGCACTTTTTCCTGGATCAAGAGCCCCCTTTCACAATTCCTCGTGCCTTACTCACCAGCGGTGGGTTTCAAAATTGTTGGGGGGCAAGAGGCTGACTTTGTAAACCGCTTAGAATGGGCTGTAAAGCACTTTGAATCGGTATATAAGTCTAAGTGCTATGGCTAGTTTCTTTCTTTCTTTCTTTCTTTCTTTCTTTCTTTCTTTCTTTCTTTCTTTCTTTCTTTCTTTCTTTCTTTCTTTCTTTCTTCCTTCCTTCCTTCCTTCCTTCCTTCCTTCTTTCCTTCCCAGTTGTAGAATGCACTATTGCACACTAACTGTGCCGACTTCCAGGAGTTCGATCCTGACCAGCTCAAGGTGACTCAGTCTTCTGTCCTTCCAAGGTCAGTAAAATGAGGACCCAGATTGTTGTGGGGGCAAGAGGCCTGACTCTGTAAACCGCTTAGAGAGGGGTTGTAATGCACTGTGAAGCAGTATACAAGTCTAAGTACTATTGCTGTTGCTATTACTCAATGACTATTACCTATTATTCGATTATATCTATCCTATGCCTTATACTATTTACTAGTAGGCGTCAGGATTTCTTTCTTACGTCACCCACGCTTTAACGCAGCTCAAGGTAGCTCACACGCACACAAGCCTGTAAACCAATTCGCAAGGGAGAAGAATGAAAAGTCCTGCTGTTGTTTAGCGTTATGATTTAATAAACCTGTAATTTTCCTGAGGTCAGCTGCGATGGGTTGGTTTCATGCAGCGTGGGGGGGGGGGCAACGCCAAACTAACATAATACGCTAACCTTGTCCTCCTTTGAAACAATGATTCCACACTTCGATCCTTGTGAGATTCGGTGACCTTGTACAATCGGAGTCCTCTTCCTTTGGAGGAAATTAAACGAGTCTCGGTGTCACTTTTGTGTAGGTACCATCTGGCGGAGTCTGCGGCCTCCCCAGGTCTGCCTTTCAAGTCCTGGCTTATGCAGGTGGTCTTTTTAAGCTTTTGCCAAGAAAATAAATTTTTTAAAAAAAGGGCACAGTGAAAGATTTCAATCAGGATAGAGCGGGAAGGGACCCTGGAGGTCCTCTAGTCTAACCCCCTGCTCAGGCAGGAAACCCTACACCATTTCAGACAAATGGTTATCCAATCTCTTCTTAAAAAACTTCCAGTGTTGGAGCATTCACAACTTCTGGAGGCAGGTCGTTCCACTGATGAATTGTTCTCACTGTCAGGAAATTTCTCCTTAGTTCTAGGTTATAAAATTATAATCCCAGGAAGATAAGGAGATAGGGAATAGGGAAGATGAGAATAATAATGGTAATACTGCCTTTCTAGATAGTTTGACTGTGTTGTGGGAATTACTTGTTTAGTAGAGTGACGGAATGGGGGAAAAACTGTCCTTGTGTCTAGTTGTTCTGACATGCAATGCCTTATAACTATGATGGCGAACCTAAGGGCACATGTTGTGTCTGCACCCCCCGAGCTGGGTCCCCTGCCAGAAAGTGACTTGGAAAGTGAAGGGGAAGGGCCATCAGGACTTACCTCGGGAGCACCGGCTTCCCTGGCTCAGCTCCAGGAGCCAGAGGCAGGTCAGGTGGAGGAGATAACGAGGCCTCCGTCCCCTGACTCTTCCCCCCCCAGGTCACGCCTCTAGACCCAGCTGATGGCAATCAGGCCTGGCTGGACCCTAGGTTTCGTAGGCAGGAGAGGCGGGAACAACAGAAGCAGGGGTGGGGCAGGCCTAGGAAGTGCTGAGTCATGGAGCCACACCCCACAGGATATAAAAGCAGCAAAGGCTGCTAGACCACTTCGTGGCAAGCAAATCAACTGCTTAACTAGAGCCGAAGTACTGTTTGTTTCTGGTTGACTCATCGGCATCAAGAGAGATAACAGAGACACTTGGCAGACGCTCGCTAGTTTGCTGCCAGAGCTGATAATTGCCGGCTAATTAAGTCATCGCTCGGACTGAGGCGAGGGGGACAGAACAGCACGCGTGCCAGAGGTGGCATGCAGAGCCTTCTCTATGGGCATGCGTGCTGTCACCAGCTGCTCTTCTCATTTCTGGCACGCATGTGCATACCGGCCAGCTGGTTTTCGCGGGCGCCGGAGTGCCTAAAATGTCCTGAAAAACAGCCCAAAACCAGGCCATTTTCGGGCCGTTTTTCAGCTGTTTTTAGCCTGCTTTGTGGGCCATTTTTGACCCCAAAACGGCCCCAAAACAGCCTGAAAAACAGTCCCAAAACAGGCACGTGTGCACTGGCCAGTTGGTCTTTGGGTTTTCAGCACTATTGTCTACACTCTAATCTTTGGGAAGGAGGATCCAAACAATTGTCGATAAATTTGTGTACAAGTTGGAAACCAGGGGTGCTGAAGGAACGGTAAGACTTGTGGACTTCAACTCCCAGAAGTCCCCAGTCAGCCATGCTTCTCCATGCTGGCTGGGGGAATTCTGGGAGCTGAAGTCCACAAGTCTTTACAGGTGCCAAGTTTGGACACATCTGGTGTAAACAGGAAATTGATGGTCCTCGAATTACGGCCACCATTAAGCCCCAAATTTCCGTTGCTAAGTTGAGACGTTTGTTAAGTGAACCTTGTCCCATTTTCTTGCCCTCGTTGTTAAACAAATTTTGCTACAGTCATTATGTTAGTAACACGGTTGTTAAGTGAATTGGGCTTGGCTTGGCTTGTTCAGAAGGTCGTAAAAGGGGATCACATGACCCTAGGACATTGCAAATGTTATAAAAACAAGTCGGTTGCCAGGGGTCTGAATTTTGATCCCAGGACCATTGGAATGTGGCAACGGCCATAAGTGTGAAAAATGGCGATAAGTCTCTTTTTTCGGTGGTGTTGTAACTTTGAACGGTCACTAAATGAACTGTTGTGCATTTTGCATTTTTCCCTTCTGAACAAATGTATTTAAAAAAACACATTGAAAAAACTGTTGAAAATTGACACTCTTTCTCTTGTCCTAGTTATAAAGTAAATAATTTCCTTAGATTGCTTCCTGCCCTTTCGTGCTAAATAAACTTAAAAAAAAAAAAAGCTTATGTTTAATAGAATTATGGAGTCCTGCTTGGGGGATGGCCTGGAAGAAAAATGAATTTTTAATCTCTTGGTTCACCTTCAGCATTCATTGAGTCTTTTGATATTGTTGTTGTTAGTTGTGAAGTCGTGTCCATTGCGACCCCATGGACAACATTCCTCCAGGCCTTCCTGTCCTCCACCATCCTCTGAAGTCCATTTAAGCTCATGCCGACTGCTTCAGTGACTCCATCCAGCCACCTCGTTCTCTGCCATCCCCTTCTTCTTTTGCCCTCCATCATTCCCAGTATTCGGCTCTTCTCCAGTGAGTCCTTTCTTCTCGTTAGGTGGCCAAAGTATTTCAGTTTTGTCTTCAGGATCTGGCCTTCTAAAGAGCAGTCAGGGTTGATCTCCTCTAGGACTGACCGGTTGGATCGCCTTGCAGTCCAAGGGACTCGCAGGAGTCTTCTCCAGCACCAGAGTTCAAAGGCCTCCATTCTTTGGCGCTCAGCCTTCCTTATGGTCCAACTTACACAGCTGTCCATTGCAACTGGGAAAACCAGAGCCTTGACTATATACACTTTTGTTGGCAGGGTGATGTCTCTGTTTAGTTTAACTTAATTGCTTAAAGCAGGGATGTCCAAACTTGATCTCTTGAAGAGTGGTGGACTTCAACTCCCAGAATTCCCCAGCTACCAACTTGCTCATATTTATAGCTCATGCTGGCTGGGGAATTGTGGGAGTTGAAGACCACCATTCTTCAAGGGGCCAAGTTTGGACACCCCTGGCTTAAAGTTGAGCGATGGGAGAAGGGCTGGGGGGCACCATGGCTGGGCTGAGCATCAACTGTCTTCAATCTTTGTCTATTCTTTGAAATAGAATAGAATAGAATAGAATAGAATAGAATAGAATAGAATAGAATAAACTTTATTGCCACTTTGAATGCACGCTGATCAGCCATACCTTAAAGTGAAATTTCGTTGCATACAGCTCACCCCCTCCAGTATACACTACAGAATATAACAGAATAAATAGAATAGAATAGAATAGAATTTTATTGGCCAAGTATGATTGGACACACAAGGAATTTGTCTTGGTGCATATCCTCTCAGTGTACATAAAAGAAAAGATACCTTCATCAAGGTACAAGAAATACAAATAAATCAAGAAATACAGATAAATACAGAATTATACATATACACACATACAGTATATTGTATGTATATGAAGAATCCTTCCTATATATACTCAGAGTGGAAGAAGCCTTTTGGAGGAGAAGCGAAACGTCTTCAAAAGAAAAAAAAAACCAGGAAAGTTTTCAAGTTACCTCTTGGGGAAAAAAGCACCTTTGGAGTTCTCTCAAGGTGTTTTAAGAACTTGGGACAGGAGGGGGAGAGAGAAAAAAATAATCCTGCGTCTGGTCGCTAGGAGGCGCTACCGCGTCGCGCTCTTCCTCGGCTGGAGAGGTAAGTAAAGGAAAAATGACATTTTAAAAATTATTATTATTATTATTATTAGATGGGTTATTTTTTGCCTCGCGAGCAGAAGGGGCGGGTGGGGAGCCAGCTTCCCCCCCCCCAAAAAAATAAGAAACAAACCACGAATGTCTGGCTAAGGCTCTTTAGCCACCTTGGCTTTGCTTGCTCGGCGGAGCTGGGGGCTCCAAAGCTGGAAGGAGCCGAGAAGGGAAGGGAGGGCTGAGCTCAGCTGCAGCGCAACGCAGCGCTTGGCCCCTCGCTTCGCCCAGCCTGCCCGGGATGAGGCTGGGCTGGAGGGCAGAGAGGGGACCGCCCGGGAGTTGCCCGGCCCGGCGTTTTGGGATTGAGAGAGAAGGCGAGCCCCGGCGAGCTCCTTAAAAGGCAACTTTTCAGCGTTTTGCAAGCGGGGGGCATTGAATTGGCTGCCGGGATCCGGCCTTTGCCTGTCTTTCTTTCTTTCTTTCTTTCTTTCTTTCTTTCTTTCTTTTTTTCTTTCTTTCTTTCTTTCTTTCTTTCTTTCTTTCTTCCATTTTTCCTTCCTTCCATTTTTCCTTCCTTCCTTCCTTCCTTCCTTCTTTTCTTCCTTCTTTCTTTCCTTCCTTCCATTTTTCTTTCTTTCCTTCCTTCCTTCCTTCCTTCCTTCCTTCCTTCCCTTTCTTCCTTCCTTCCCTCCCTCCTTCCTTCCTTCTTTCCTTCCTTCTTTCTTTCCTTCCTTCTTCTTCCTTCCTTCTTTCTTCCTTCTTTCCTTCTTCCTTCCTTCCATTTTCCTTCCTTCCTTCCTTTCTTCCATTTTCTTTCCTTCTTCTTTCCTTCCTTCCTTCCTCCTCTTTCCTTCCTTCCTTCCTTCCTTCCTTCCTTCCTTCTCCTTCTCCTCCTTTCCTTCCTTCCTTCCATTTTCTTTCCTTCTTCTTTCCTTCCTTCCTTCCTCCCTCCTTCCTTCCTTCCTCCTCCTTCCTTCCTTCCTTCCTTCCTTCCTTCCTTCCTTCCTTCCTTCCTTCCCTCCCTCCCTCCCTCCCTCTCTCCCTCCCCTCTCCTTCTCCTTCCCCTTCCCCTTCCGCTTCTCCTTCTCCTTCTCCTTCTCCTTCTCCTTCTCCTTTCCTTTCCTTTGCCTCACTTCTCCTCCTTTCCTTCTCTCCCCTCCCCCTTTCTCTCCCCTCCCTGGCTCAGGAGGACTTCCCCCAACACCTTGCTCTTCCATGAAATGCCGAAGGAAAGTGACTCAACTTTCTCCTGCCTGCGGGGTGGGGGGGGATGTAGCCTCCATCGCTGGCTGGCTCGGAGGGGAGCTTGGCCGGGCCAGGAGGGATGGTGACAAGGCGTGAGCAGCCAATGCGTGCCAGAGGCTCGGTGAAACTTCGGTGCCCCTCCCGGCTCTGCTGAGCCGAACGTTGGCTGGCTTCCTTCCTTCTCTTGCCCAGCCGCGGAGACAGCCCTCCTTCCCCTCGCCCAGCCGCCTCTCCTGCAGACCCTGACAGATGTGAGACCCTCCTATCTTTCTCCTGGTGGCTTTTGAACCTTCTCTGGCTTTCCCATTTCTGGATTTTTGCAAGCATGGAACGCCAGGACCTGTGAGCTCCAGCTGCAAGTAAGCCCCACGTGTGAACGCGCGTTTGACGGCTTGGGTGTTGGGGTTGGCTTGCCAGGCAGGTGGCCGAACTCTCCAGCTCCCCCTCTCCCCTCCTTGAGTGTCCCCACTCCAGTGCCAAGGGCAGCCCCCCCCCCTCCTCCCAGTCCCCCCAGGCAGGACCTGAGGTTGGTCTTCAAGTTTAAAGGTTGGGGCTTGGGAGGGGGAGGTGTCTACATCTCCCTTCAGCAAAATAAGCAGACCCTCCCCTCTTTGCAAAACTGGGTGAGTAATTTTTTTTTGATGCAAATCAAACCTATATATGCAGCACTGGCTTCTTTTTTAAAAAAAATTAAGACTGGTGGTGATTGGGGGGGTATCGTAAGGACCACGGGCGGGGGGGATTAAAAAAATTATCAGTGCAACGGATTTCAATAAAATGATTTCCAGAGAAGGCACAGAAAGGTTTTCTGGGATGGTTGAAACCCACCTTCTGACCCCACAGATTTGAGGCTTCAAAGGAACGCTGAGTTACTTTTTTTTTTGGGTGGGGGGGTGCTGGCTGGCTGGCAAGACAAGAGGACCGATTTCCAGAGGTTTGGAAAAAAGGGACAATTGCAATAATCAAAGATTTAGTTTCATCATCTCCCTGAAATCTGGCCGGTTTGGGGAAAAAAAAAAAAGACATGACTTTAAGAAGTTCACCGGCTAAAACTCTGGGATAGGAACAACAGAAAGACAAAACAGCCCAGCCAGTGATGAAAAGTTGACCCCCTCCCCAACAATTGAGCTTCTCCTCTTGAGAAGCTGTTGACCTTGCTACTTCTTTTGAAAGAGACATCTTTTAAATGCTGAAGACGCTTGGTTATCTTTTCTCTCAATTCAACCCCCGTCACAAACCACGAGGGGCTACGGCTCTCCAACCCTGCCAGCCTCTTGTATTGTTTTGCACGAGGCCCCAATTATTCTGATATTAAATTATTATTAACGTCGCCTCGCCTCCTCCTCCTCTGCTTGATGCTCCTTTCCCTGTATTTAAGATTTATTTCAGCTGTATGTCCTACGCAGGTCTAATCTTTCCTGCAGACAGATTGTGTGTGAAGATTTAAGTGAAAAGACAAAAAGAAAGAAAAAGAAAAAAAAGGGAACATTTCAAACCTGTTGTTTAGGGGAAGGAAATAATTAGATTTATTCCTCCATTAAAACAACAACAACAACCACCATCATGTTTAGCCCATGTCCTTTTGAACGGTATTTACTAACCGCTCAACCACATATTGATCAAATATTGGTGCCTCGACCACATAACTGGAATCTTTGCAATTAGAAACCACGTATTTTCATCCCCCCCCCTTTCTTCTGACTCAGGATATATCACTATAAACAAACTGAACCGGGTCTGATCTTGTAGGTTTTCGACTTTCATGCCTGCTTATATCTTTTTTTTTTAAATTGTTGGGAGACTTAGTTCTTGGTGATCCTTCAGTTGCTGCTGGGATCATCTGGCTCTTCGATCATTCGGCATGCTTCAGGACATAGAAATAAAGCCCCTTTATAGGGGTTGCTTTCCCTTAGCCGTTTTCCGGTTCTGCATTACCGACAGCTAGGATAAGTGGAAGTTTGTCCACGGTGGAATTAAGTAAGATAGTCCTTGGCCTTGTGGATGGATTTGTTACCCAGGAAAATCCGGGCATATACGATTGATTGATTCCTGCCTGGCCTTAGCCGCTTTGATTAAGGTGCTTGCCTGGCAGCTAATGCTGGTAACGTTGAAAAAACAACAACACTGAGTCCAACTTTGGCTGTCAGTCCATCTGGGAGACATGGTATCGGTGACATCTGGTCGAGCATCTGCGTCTGTAGCGAGACCCCCTGGTGAAGGTCTCTGCCAAAAATGCATCGGTAGTTCTGATCAGTGTGTAAGCTAGGAAAAGAGAGATTAGATTTCTCCGGGGTGGGGGGCAGGGGATGGCGGAAAGAATAACAAGAGTTGGAAGGGACCTTGGAGGTCTTCTAGTCCAACCCCCTGCTCAAGCAAAGAGATCCTCTGTTGTTTCAGATAAATGACTGTCCAAACTCTTCTTCTTAAAAACCACCAGTGATGGAACGCCAACAACTTCTGGAGGCAAGCTCTTCCACTGGTTAATTAACAGAATAACAGAGCTGGGAGGTCTTCTAGATAAGCTGCTCAACCGTTGAATTGTTCTTAACTGTCAGGAAATTTCTCCTTAGTTCTATGTTGCTTCTCTCCTTGATTAGTTTCCATCCGTTGCTTCTTGTCCTGCCCTCGGGTGCTTCAGAAAATAAATTGGTGGCAGCCCCTCAACTATTGAAACACTGCTATTATGTTGCCCCTAGTCCTCTTTTTTTTTAATTAAACTAGACATACCCAATTCCTGCAACCGTTCCTTATATGCTGGCAGTCCTTTTAATCATGGTTTGTGTTTGGAGTCACGATGGGCTAGGGTCAGAGGCCAAGCTATAAATCCTGCCTTACAAGCTGGAGTGAAGCTGAGTTCAGACGCTAGGCTGAGCCAAAACTCCATTATGTTTTAAGCATGAATCCGATCAGATGCCTGGGAGAACATCTGTCCAGCTTAAACTACATGGTAGTTGAGTGGTTGAGGGAATCAGAGGCTACTTTGGGCAAAACCAGATTTTAAAAAAAATTGTTTGGGTCATACTAAGTCGACTGGGCAGTGGTTCTATGGGATCAAATGGGGGGGGGAGATGTGAGGTCAACCCTTAAAAATCCCAGCTGTCCATTACCAAGGACAGAGGCGTTTGTTATTTTTTTTTGTGTGTGGGGGGGAATTATTTACGGAAGTCAGATCCTGTTTTTCAGACAACGATCTCCCAGATTGGCTCCTATCAGTTAAAAACAAAGAGATGACTATCAGGAAATGGACCATTAGACTGATGAAGGAAGAGGACAAATTGCTCAGAGATAATAGGGAACTCCATTAAGGGGACATTTTGACCAAACTTGACTCAAGCTGAGCTGACCTTGCGGGCGCTTCTTATAGACTCGCAAAAGAATCTCGAACTGCCTTTCCTGATCTGGATCCCTGAAGCTATATCAGACCGCAGTTCCGGAAGGAGGATCCTTGGAATCCTTAGGAAGGTTGAGTTCAGGGATTCCCTCCATCTTATTCCTGTCCTTCCAAGGTCAGGAAGCACCCTTTCCATCCAGGTGATGGGGCAACCATGGACTCAGGTCAATCTTCTCTTCGCTCAATGCGATGACTTGGAAACAGACTGTTGGTAGCCTCTTGGTTGTAAGTCCCAAAGGTGCTTTTTTTTCAGGAGGCAACTGGATTTTTTTGGTTTTTTTCTTTTCTTTTGAAGATGTTTCGCTTCTCCTCTGAGAAGCTTCTTCAGCTCTGACCGGATGGTGAGGGATGGAAGGATTTATATTTCTTGCAGACAGCTGGCCCTTTGTATCCTTTTAGAGGGTGGTTGAAGCACTGGGAGGTTTATCTGTGTCCTCAGGGTCACCTGAGTAGCGCTCCTGGTTCCTGTAGTCTGCAATTTTTCCTCTGGAGATCCATTCCTATACCTACACCATTCAAAGGTGTCCATCCCAAATTGTATAGCTAGAAGTCTGTAGAGATTCTCAGTCATCCAGGTCATGGTGGTCCCAAAGGTGCTTTTTCAAGAGGCAACTGGACTTTCTGGTTTTTTTTCCTTTTGAAGATGTTTTGCTTCTCCTCCGAGAAGCTTCTTTAGCTCTGACAGGATAGTGGGGGATGGAAGGATTTATATTCCTTGCAGACAGCTGGTCATTTGCATCCTTTTAGAGGGTCATTGAGGCCACTTGGAGGTTGATCTGTGTCCTCAGGGTCACCTGAGCGGTGCAAATGGTTCCTGTAGTCTGCAATTTTTCCTCTGGAGATCCATTTCTACTCCCACACCGTTCAAAGGTGTCCATCCCAAATTGTATAGCTAAAAGTCTGTAGAGATTCTCAGTCATCCAGGTCATGGTGGTCCCGAAGGTACTTTTTCAGAAGGCGACTAGAAAGCCTTTCAGAAGGCTTTCTGGTTTTTTTGTTTTGAAGACGTTTCTCTTCTTATCCAAGAAGCTTCTTCAGCTCTGACTGGATGATGGGGAATGGAAGGATTTATATTCCTTGCAGACAGCTGGTCCTTTGCATCCTTTTAGAGAATCATTGAGGACACTTGGAGGTTTATCAGTGTCCTCAGGGTCACCTGAGTAGCGCTCCTGGTTCCTGTAGTCTGCAATTTTTCCTCTGGAGATCCATTCCTATACCTACACCATTCAAAGGTGTCCATCCCAAATTGTATAGCTAAAAGTCTGTAGAGATTCTCAGTCATCCAGGTCATGGTGGTCCCAAAGGTGCTTTTTCAAGAGGCAACTGGACTTTCTGGTTTTTTTTCCTTTTGAAGATGTTTTGCTTCTCCTCCGAGAAGCTTCTTTAGCTCTGACAGGATAGTAGGGGATGGCAGGATTTATATTCCTTGCAGACAGCTGGTCATTTGCATCCTTTTAGAGGGTCATTGAGGCCACTTGGAGGTTGATCTGTGTCCTCAGGGTCACCTGAGCGGTGCAAATGGTTCCTGTAGTCTGCAATTTTTCCTCTGGAGATCCATTTCTACTCCCACACCATTCAAAGGGTCTTCATCCCAAATTGTATAGCTAAAAGTCTGTAGAGATTCTCAGTCATCCAGGTCATGGTGGTCCCAAAGGTACTTTTTCAGAAGACGACTAGAAAGCCTTTCAGAAGGCTTTCTGGTTTTTTTGTTTTGAAGACGTTTCTCTTCTTATCCAAGAAGCTTCTTCAGCTCTGACTGGATGATGGGGAATGGAAGGATTTATATTCCTTGCAGACAGCTGGTCCTTTGCATCCTTTTAGAGAATCATTGAGGACACTTGGAGGTTTATCAGTGTCCTCAGGGTCACCTGAGTAGCGCTCCTGATTCCTATAGTCTGCAATTTTTTCCTTCTGGAAATCCATTTCTACTCCCACACTATTCAAAGGGTCTTCATCCCAAATTGCATAGCTAAACGTCTTTAGAGATTCTCAGTAATCCTAGGTCACGACTGTCCCAAAGGTGCTTTTTCAAGAGGCAACTGGACTTTCTAGTTTTTTCTTTTTGAAGATGTTTCGCTTCTCCTCCAGGAAGCTTTTTCAGCTCTGACTGGATGGTGGGGAATGGAAGGATTTATATTCCTTTTTTTTCCCCATAAAAAAGTTTTATTTTTACAATCATATCAAACAGCTCATCCAATGTACAGTTATATACAATTAGTCGGGCTTGCCCAGTCACCACCCCCCTTTTTAACACTCTTCCCTCTTCTACCTTCTTCTACTTTCCAGACCTTCCTCTCCTTCTCTTATCTACATCCTCTCCTCCCTCCACCCTACACCTTCCTTCTCCCTCTTCTACCCCTCTTCCTTCCTCTTCTCCTCTTTCCTACCTGAAGGATTTATATTCCTTGAAGAATGCATATCCTCCCGTTCCCCCACTATCCTGTCAGAGCTGAAGAAGCTTCTTGGAGGAAGAAGCGAAACGTATTCAGAAGCAAAAAAAAACAACAACAGAAAGTCCAGTTGCCTCCTGAAAAAAAGCAACTTTGAGACAACCCATGACCTGGATGAAGGAGAATCTCTACAGACTCTTGGTAGTAAGCTAAAGCACACTGCCATTGAGTAAACCATTGTTTACTCAAATCAGTTTAATTAACTTGAAGGAGCCACTTAGATCTCCAATTAGGCATTTTTAGCCGGAGGGAGAAAAGAATAGCAATACATTTTCGTTGAGCCGCTAGCAGCTTTTCTTTTAAATTGGGTTCCACAATCGTTCTAAAAAGAAGTGAGGTTGGAGTGTATCTGTGCGAAGCAACAGGGAGATAGGTTTATATTTTGATCCGAGTGACAGGAGACGAATCCTCTGAGGCGAAAATAATATATATTTTTTTATAAATATATATAAAAATAGCTGAGTAGCGAAGAGGAAAACATTGGGTCTAGATTGTGAATCAAGCTACGGTTTGCTTAAAGCAGGCTTCTCTAAACAAACCAGAATTGTCCAGGTTTATGTTTGAAACGACTGGCTAGTTTCATTCAAAGGGTGGCTCAGTGGCTAAGATGCTGAGCTTGTTGATCGAAAGGTCGGCAGTTCAGCGGTTCGAATCCCTCATGCCACGTAACGGGGTGAGCTCCCGTTCCTTGTCCCAGCTTCTGCCAACCTAGCAGTTCGAAAGCACGTACAAAAAAATGCAAGTAGAAAAATAGGGGCCACCTTTGGTGGGAAGGTAACAGCATTCCGTGCACCTTTGGCATTGAGTCGTGCCGGCCGCAGGACCACGGAGATGTCTTCGGACAGAGCTGGCTCTTCGGCTTTGAAATGGAGATGAGCACCGCCCCCTAGAATCAGGAACGACTAGCACAGACGTGCGAGGGGAACCTTTACCTTTTCGTTTCATTCAAGTATGCTGAACCACAACCGGCTGGTGATTTTTCAGCAATGTGTGCACGGAGCCAGCCGAACAGTTTTCCCTGGCATTTTCCAGATACAGGATGGCAGGGAAAAAAATATGTCTCTATCACCTTAATCCAAGGATTTTCTGAAAGGCTTTTAGGCAATCTGAACATCGAAGGGTTGCAGCTTACGTTTTTTGCTGCAAGACACGGCGCTAAGCCGCTGGCAGCTTTCCTGCCTCCAAACATAGTTTATTACCTAGGGAAATGTTCGTCCTGCCAGGGGTGATGAAATGCCACATTTGCGGGGACCTCACGGACTGACCTGCAGTTATCCAAGACTGTTTCCACCCAACCGTTTGGTGGAGACAACGCTGAAGTTTTCGGCAGCCCCCACCCCCACCCCCAGCTGTAACTGTTGGGGAAGCTCCATTCATCATAAAGGTTGTGGAATTTGCTGAGATGGCTAAATGGTCTTCTTGGAATCTACGTTTATAGGGCGGGGTGGGAAGTCTTAGGGGCTTCTTGCGCCGAGACAGGAAAAATAAATGAAATTGTGATGTATGGGTTTGACGAGTAGACTGGATAGATTGCAGAAAGAAGAGAGTTCCGTTGTCACCCTAGAATAAGAGCTAAATTTATAATGATTACTGCTGTAAGGAAAATTGGAATTGCTGTAAAGAATCTTTGGTCTTTTCTATTTTTCTTATTTTGCTTTCCTGGACTTTTACGTAGCTCTCTCTTTGCTTGGTTTCATTTTCTTTATATTAGTTTGCATTTGTTTCTTTTTTTAAAAAAAATCTCCCCCCCTCTCTCCATCTCTCCATCCGTCTCTCTCTCTCTCTCTCTCTCTCTCTCTCATATTCCCACGCATATATGTGCTAGTCGTTCCCGACTCTAGGGGGTGGTGCTCATCTCTGTTTCAAAGCCAAGGAGCCAGCACTGTCTGAAGACGTTTCCATGGTCATGTGGCCGGCATGACTCAACGCCAAAGGTGCACGGAACGCTCTTACCTTACCTTATTTTTCTACTTGCATTTTTTTAACGTGCTTTTGAACTGCTAAGTTGGCAGAAGCTGCGACAAGTAACAGGAGCTCATCCCATTACGCGGCGCTAGGGATTCGAACTGCTGAACTGCCGAACTTTCGATCGACAAGCTCAGCGTCTTAGCCAGTGAGCCACTGCGTCTCTCTCTCTCTCTCTTCATATATATATATATATTTTTCTGAGGTTTTCACGGGTGTTTGTATGTAGGTCTTTGGTTGTTCGGGTTTTCTCCCGTGTAAAATTGGAAGTGTCTTGGCGACGTTTCGACGAAGTCTCATTCGTCATCTTCAGGCTTCAGCTTCGTGCTTCTGGGAGCTCCCAGAAGTATGAAGCACGAATCTGAAGCCTGAAGATGACGAATGCTTCTGGGACGAAACCCTCCCAGAAGCACGAAGCTGAAGCCTGAAGATGACGAATGAGACTTCGTCGAAACGTCGCCAAGACACTTCCAATTTTACGCGGGAGAAAACCCGAATAACCAAAGACCTACATACAAACACCCGCGAAAACCTCAGAAAACATACACACACACACACACACACACACACACACACACACACACACACTTTGCTCACATAAGAACAAAGCCAAAGCCTGAAGATGATGAGTGAGATCTCATCGAAACATTGCCTAAATACTTCCAATCTTACACGGGAAAAGACCCGAACATACCAAAACCTGCATATACATACATACATACATACATACATACATACATACATAAATATATATATAAACACACACGTTTCTGTATATCAGCATGTTTGTGTGTTTGTGCGTGTGTATGTGTATATATATATATACATGTGTGTGTGTATAATATTGCCTGTATAATATATACATATATATACATGTATACATATATACATACACACACATATATATACCCTGTTTCCCTGAAAATAAGACCCGACCAGAAAATAAACCATAACATGATTTTTTCAGGATGCTCGTAATATAAGCCCTACCCTCAAAATAAACCCCAGTTAAGACCGTCAGCAGACAGAGGCATTTAGTACTGTATTCCCCCCCCAAAAAAAAGATCTAACCGGAAAATAAGCCATAATTTGGAGCAAAAATTAATATAAGACCCGGTCTTATTTTGGGGGGAACACGGGTATGTATAGAAAAAAAATAAAAGGAAGCCCAATTATTCTTCTAGCATGGTTGGCAGAAATCTCCCCAGAAGTGAAAACGTGAGACTTTATAAAGAAAAAAAAACCTCGCGTTCTGCTCTTTCGAAAATCTTAAGTCTCCGTGTCAACTGGTTGGATTGACAGATTTCACTAAAGCGCTGAGGTTTGACGAGGACTTTTGTTGGCTCCTGGCTGCAATAAACTTTTTGATTGAGGTTACATTTGATGCGAAGGCAGCCATTGCGGCTTATAAGATATGCTTTGTGGCTTACTGGATTGAGTGAGCTCAGCTGATTCTGTGGTTCTTGGGCAAATCTCGGATAAACAAACCATAACTTGATGGGATTGTTGAATGCCGCTTCTCTATTTTCCTACAAGCTCTTCCCATAAATGTTTGTATGGAAAACCCAGATGAAACAGAACTTAAATATGGAGTAGGCACTACGGCTAGTCCTCGACTTACGGACACAATCGAGCCCAACCTTTCTGTGGTTGAGCGAGATATTTGTTCGGCCAGTTTTGCCGCCTTTCCCCCCCGAACTTTCTCGCCACCGTCGTTAAGTGAATCGCAGCAGTGGATAAATTAATTAGCATGGTGGTGGGGTCCATCTGGCTTCCCCCTTGACTTTGCTCGGCAGGAGGTCGCAAAAGAGGATCGCGTGACCTTGGGAACACGGCAACGGTCTTAAGTGTGAACCAGTTGCCAAGCGTCTGAATTTTGATCACGCGATCACAGAGGGCTGCTACGAAGGTCGCAAGTGTGAAAAATGGTCGTAAGTCATTGTAACTTTGAACGGTCACTAAATGAACCGTCGTAAGTCGAGGACGACCCATTCTGGAGGCAACGTTTTTTGCTCTTTTTTGCGGGTGATTGTTTGCATTGCAGAAATGATGGTTACTTAGTAATCATTTTGGAAATGGGCTGTCAGGGCTCCAAGTAATACACCCATAGCAAGCAAGACTCCGAGGCGGGTAGATTCTTCAAAGAATTAGCTTTACTGGATATATCATATTGGCACAGATCTGGTGAAAACCGACTCTGAAGGTTCCCGCCGTTTTCTCCTAATTAAAAGTAAAAGTTTGTCCCTTTCTCAAAACAATCAGTCACCTGGTCCAATCACGGCTCTGTCTGGTTGCCTGGCAACATCACTACTCCTTCCTCCCACCAGGTGTGAGAATGTCCTTGGTTCCCAAGAGAAAGTATTGTATTTTGGCTACAAAATCCCAACTATCTCAAGTCCCCCCCCTCCCCTATCCCTTAGCTCCAGTGTGGCAACACTGAAGCTCCAAGATGGCTCTGGTCAGATCAGCTTCAGGGTTGACACGGGCATTATAGCTTTCGTTTCATCCAGGTCAACTTGCTCAATGGAGAAAAATGCAAAGGTAGAACACCTGTCATTAAAACATCTTTATTCTCAACCTTGAAGGCTTCCGTTACCGAATATCCAGGGGTGGGCTTCAAAAATTTTAGCAAGGGGTTCTCTGCCCGGTTGCTGGGCGGATGTGGCCATGGTGGGCGTGGCCTAGTCAGCCTCCTGGGGCAGGGGGGCGTGTTTTTGCCCTCCCCAGGCTCTGGAGGTTTTCCTCGAGCCTCTGGGAGGGCGAAAATGGCCATCTGAAGGCTGGAAATGGGCCCATTTCCAGCCTTCCAGTAGGCCCATTTTTTGCCCTCCCCGAGCCTCCGTGCGTGCCCTGCACTTACCTGCATCCAAAACAGGTCATGTTGGGACTCCTGGGAGGGGTGGGGTGGGTGGGGCCAGCCAGGAGTGGGATTTGGGGGTTTTCCAAACTGCACAGAATCTTAGCTAGAGGTTCTCCCGAACCCTTGTGAACCCCCAGCAGCCCCACCCCTGCGAATAGCTCTTACTACTCAGACGTTCTTGTTCTAATGTTCAACGGAATCTGCCTTCAGATATTTCGATCTCACCTGAAGCAGCAGAGAGAAACAGGGAGCTGTTTGTGGTGCTGAATCACGATTTCACTCTTGATCGTTGAACAGATCGCTGGGTGGGTGACTCGGAAATTGGAACACAACCGACTTCCTGCGTAGTGTCCTCCTAGGATTCGTTTTCTGACCATCGTGGTTGATCTCTCACGAACCTCTTCCCCCTTGTTGTTGTGGTCCGCCAGCAGCCTACGGAGCTGGCAACGGAGTCAAATAGCGATGAGGCTGAGGTGGGGCCAGGGCCATCGGGGAGTGAGCTGCAGACTCCAGAGCCTCCAGAGACTGACATTAGTGAGGCAGAGGAACAGGAGGAGCCTGTTCCTAATGCACGCATGAGAAGAGCTGCCAGAAGGCAAGAGCAGCTCAAGCAGAAAGGACAACTCGGAAGTAGGGCCAAGATGATTGACCCCTTCCATAAGGCTTAAAACAGACCAGCAACGGCGTTTCACCTTTGCCGGAAAACAACGTTGTAGCTGCGTCTTCTGCTTTGTCCTCTGCTTCGTGTATGTATTTGTTTTTGTGGCTTCTGGACGTTTGCCAGGAAGGGCCTTTGGCAGTTTGCCTAATTGGACTAAGGTTTGTGAGATAACTGAGGAATTTGTGTTGGGAGGCATTTGTTTTACTTTGAGTTGAACGACACTGGGAATGAAGTAATTCCCAGCTGTTCGAAAAAAGTTTGTTTTTCCACGGACTAAGTTTATTACTACCTACTTGGGCCTCGGTCACAACACTTGTCTTTTTGTGGCTGCTTTCAAAAGCGGTACCTGTTCATCCAGAGGTGGTTGTCTTTTTTATTTTATTTTTTTGAGGGCGGACTTTCGTTCTCCGAACCTGTGGGTTGGTTTCCAAACTTTGGGTTACCAGGCTAGGTGACATCTTCAGCAAAATATTAGGGGATGTCAGTGTCTTCTGATTGTAAGGGCTTTGTGTGGTCAGGAGATCTTGTGATGGGGAGGTCATGTCAGGTGAGGGTCACGTCACGTCGGGGTCTTGTGATGGGTCTTGTGGTGGGTCAGGTCTGGATCATGTCAGGTGCGGGTCACATCACAGTCGAGGTCTTGTGATGGATCAGATGTTGGATCAGGTGTGGGTCATGTCAGGTGAGGGTCTGGTGATAGGTCAGGTCTGGGTCAGGTCAAGTGAGGATCATGTGATGGTTTAGGTGTGGGTCACATTAGTTGAGGGTCACGTGATGGACCTTTTGATCAGGATGTCTCATCAGGTGAGCGTCATTGGGAGGTGAACTGTGTTGGGGCCAGTGATAGTATTCAGCTGGGTCTATCCGGTTCGGGCATACCGGTTCTATCCAGTTTGGGCATGCTCTGCCCACCCACCCAGACATAATCACATCCCATTTATCCACATTTTTGATGCTCTGCGCATGTTCACATTTGCGAACCGGTAGCAAAGGTAAGTAACTATCACCCTTGGTTGGGGCGGTCTTGCATGGGTTGGTGGAGGGTTGGTGCCATCTCTGGTTGGCTGTGCTGTTGATTTGGCTTCTGTGGGGTTTGTAGGCTAGTTGTAGGTCAGTGTGTCTTATTGATGGAGTTGCTTGTGGAGTTCCAGTCCATTTTTGCCTTCTGTTATTGGAGAAGTAGACGTCTACACCATGCGAGGCCTTTCACTTTGGAAGCCTCTTGCCCCAATCCAATGTTTCTATGGCCGGATAACCCTTTTGGCCTTTCTCATAGGACTAGTTTCCTGCTGGGGACAATTCAATACCGATGTAGCATTCATCCTATCCCGTGGCAATGTAATAAATCAGGGCAGTGAGCAGCCTCCCTGAAGTTTTATATTTTAAAAAAAAAGACAGAAGGAGGCTAAACCATTAGCGGATGCTAAAATGTCTCTTAAGAGAACCAGTGGAAGATATTCTACTGCTGTGTGGAACAGAAATGGATTTTCCATTCAGTGTCTAGTTTGCCTGTCTTGATAGATAGATAGATGATAGATAGATAGATAGATAGATAGATAGATAGATAGATAGATATAGATATAGATATAGATAGATAGATAGATAGATAGATAGATAGATAGATAGATAGATAGATAGATAGATAGATAGATAGAATTCTTTATCGGCCAAGTGTGATTGGACACACAAGGAATTTGTCTTTGGTGCATACGCTCTCAGTGTACATAAACAAAAAGATACATTCATCAAGAATCATAAGGTTCAACACTGAATGATAGCCATAGGGTACAAGTAAGCAATCAGGAAACAATATCAGTATAAATCATAAGGATTGCCAGCAACAAAGTTACAGTCATGCAGTCATAAGTGGAAGGAGATGGGTGATGGAAACGATGAGAAGATTAATAGTAGTGCAGATTCAGTAGATAGTTGACAGTGTTGAGGGAATTATTTGTTTAGCAGAGTGATGGCAGTTTGGGGAAAAACTGTCCTTGTGTCTAGTTGTTCTGGTGTGCAGTGCTCTATAGCGTCGTTTTGAGGGTAGGAGTTGAAACAGTTTATGTCCAGGATGTGAGGGGTCTGTAAATATTTTCACGGCCCTCTTTTTGACTCTTGTGGTATACAGGGGTCCTCAATGGAAGGCAGGTTGGTAGCCATTGGTTTTTCTGCAGTTCTAATTATCCTCTGAAGTGTGTGTCTGTCTTGTTGGGTTGCAGAACCAAACCAGACGGTTATAGAGGTGCAAATGACAGACTCAATGATTGAGAACTGTATCAGCAGCTCCTTGGGCAGTTTGAGCTTCCTCAGTTGGCGCAGAAAAAACATTCTTTGTTGTGCTTTTTTGATGACATTTTTGATGTTAGGTGTCCATTTTAGGTCTTGAGATATGATAAAACCTAGAAATTTGAAGGTCTCTACTGTTGATACTGTGTTGTCTAGTATTGTAAGATCATCTGTTGCTTAAGTTGCTGGAGCTGAGGCCTCAGCCAAAGAGATCTCGCAATACACATTTTTGAATATATTGCAATAAATTCCCCTTTGAATGGTCAAATAACGCTTGGCTGGGTTCTTCTCATGTTGAACAGGGCCACCTTGGATTAGTTTCATTTTTATAATCCAGGGACCTCCAAACTTGGCAACGTTATGTCTTGTGGGACTTCATCTCCCAGAATTCCCTAGCCAGCAGCATAACATAGCTGGCTGAGGAATTCTGGGTATTGAAGTCCACAAGTCTTAAAGTTGCCAAGTTTGGAGATCCGTGGTATAACTTGCTGTCCTCCAGAGCTACGGATCTTCTGTTCTTAAGATCGATGTTAGCTGATTGAAATGTCGGACATTAAGAGAATATCACGTGAAAAAAGGACGGGGTAGGATGTATGTTTGATAGCACGAGACAGTTTGGGAGAGTTTATTAAATGAAGAAAGGTCCCTAAGTTACATAAAAAGTCACCAAATTCAGCATCCTGTTTAGCTATAATTTGATTGGTTTGATTTTAGCTTAGTAGAGTGTATCAACCCATCATCCTGAGTCATCAGTTAGGCATTCTGGCTTGGTGTGGACCCAGCAATGGTGGATCATTCCACAAATTACAATCGACCATTTAGCGTGAATTGGGTTTCGTTGGAAAAGGTGAGCCTGAGCTTTACAAACCATGGTGGTTTGTAAATGGTGGCTTCTGGCTTGTGCTAATCCAGTCCGTTGTAGCTCCAAAAAAAAAAAAAAAAAAGATATTGAGACTCTAGAAAGAGTGCAGAGAAGAGCAACAAAGATGATTAGGGGACTGGAGACTAAAACATATGAAGAACGGGTATGTCTAGTTTAATGAAAAGAAGGACTAGGAGAAACATGAGAGCAGTCTTCCAATATCTCAGGGGCTGCCCCAAAGAAGAGGGAGTCAAGCTATTCTCCAAAGCACCAGAAGGCAGGACAAGAAGCAATGAGTGGAAACTCACCAAGGAGAGAAGCAACTTAGAACTAAGGAGAAATTTCCTGACAGTTAGAACAATCAATAAGTGGAAGAACTTGCCTGCAGAAGTTGTGAATGCTCCAACACTGGAAGTTTTTAAGAAAATCTTGGATAGCCATTTGTCTGAAATGGTGTAGGGTTTCCTGCCTGGGCAGGGGGTTGGACTAGAAGACCTCTAAGGTCCCATCCGACTCTGTTATTATGTTATGTTATGTTATATCTTAAAACATGGTCGCGTCATGGTGCCAGATATCTAAAATAGTCTCTCCAACTGGATTAAGGAAACTGTATCCCTTAAAAAAAGCAAACAAACCATACCGGTCAATCCAAAACAAAACTGGAAATTCCTGGGACTTTTTTTTTTTTTTTAAAGCATATAACTTTGATTTCCTGAACTCTGGCCCCTCGGATATTACTTGCCGTGCTTTCAATTTCAGCAAAGCTAGCTTGTCTACTCGGCGAAGCAGCTGAGAATGCAAGAACGACAGCCTTGGATTTTTCTGTTAAGACCCGAACAGGCTAATCTCCTATGGGTTTCTGTACAATAAATATCCTAGCGGGGCCGTTTTTTCTAGAAGAAGACGGACAGCTGGCGCACTGGGGTTCAGGTTACTTTCGCTTACCCAAGGGTAACGTAGCCATGTTTATGCAGCGGGGGTAAGAGAAGCCAAGACAGGACGTCTGGGAAAGTTCAAAAGTTGAGACTCTTAGAAGCAGAGTGGTGTTTTTGTTGATAGACAAAGAGCAAATGTTGACGTGGCTGCGTCTCCAATGGGATGCCGTTGGGTTTAAATGATGGCTTGATGGGTTGGCCGAAACAGCATGAATTGTAGAGGAAAGGATTTCTCCTACATTGCTTGGAGACGAACCAGTTAGACATGGTACAATTGAGCGAGCCAGCAAAAAATTAGGTCTCTTAACAAGTTTGTTGCGAGGCATGTTTGTTGGCCCTTGAACTGATCGATGTTTCTGCACCAACGAAGGAGTTATAGTTCTCGAGCTGACCTCATAAGATTCCAGAAAAGGGAAGGCAGATAAGGGAAAACAGAAAAGAAATCTGTCATCGGCAGCCATAGACGGAATCAAAGAAATATGACGTAACAGAATAGTAATAGGACTTAGACTTATATACTGCTTCACAGCCTTCTCTAAGCCCTTACAGAGTCAGCCTTTTGCCCCCCCAACAATCTGGATCCTCATTTTACCCACCTCGGAAGGATGGAAGTCAACCTTGAGCTGGTCAGGATTGAACTCCTGGCAATGGGCGGTTAGTCTGCAATACTGCATTCTAACCAATGGGAGGGAAGGAAAAGAAAAGGAAAGGAAGACTATTGGGAAGGGAAGGGAAGGGAAGGGAAGGAAGACTATTGGGAAGGGAAGGGAAGGAAGACTATTGGGAAGAAGGAAAGGGAAGGAAAGGAAAGGGAAGGGAAGGGAAGGAAAGGAAAGGAAAGGAAGACTATTGGGAAGGGAAGGGAAGGAAAGGAAAGGAAGACTATTGGGAAGGGAAGGGAAGGGAAGGGAAGGAAAGGAAAGGAAGACTATTGGGAAGGGAAGGGAAGGGAAGGGAAGGGAAGGGAAGGGAAGGGAAGGAAAGGGAAGGAAAGGGAAGGAAAGGAAAGGAAAGGAAAGGAGGACTATTGGGAAGGGAAGGGAAGGAAAGGGAAGGGAAGGGAAGGGAAGGGAAGGGAAGGAAAGGAAAGGAAAGGAAAGGAAAGGAAAGGAAAGGAAAGGAGGACTATTGGGAAGGGAAGGGAAGGAAAGGGAAGGAAAGGAAAGGGAAGGGAAGGGAAGGAAAGGAAAGGAAAGGAAAGGAAAGGAAAGGAAAGGAAAGGAAAGGAAAGGAAGACTATTGGGAAGGGAAGGAAAGGAAAGGAAAGGAGGAAGGAAAATAGCATTATCACTTAGACTTATATACAACTTTACAGTGCTTTACAGCCCTCTCTAAGTAGTTTACAGAGTCAGTCTTTTGCCCCCAACAATCGGGGTCCTCATTTTACCCCCCTTGGAAGGCTGGAAGGCCATAACTGGATTCGGCCCTTAAAACCCAAACGGTATTATTAGAACGAAAAGCAGACATGGTTGCAAACTGGAATAACTTTTAATTTTTGGGGGGGACATCATCGATTCCATAACTGGCTGGTTGCCATTTGTTGCTTCTGGCCGACGCGATCTTCTCCGATGGAGCCCCCATTGGGATTTTATGGATTTGGTTCAAATATTTATAGAGGTCCAAAGGCTTCCGTGCGAGATGAAAAAAAAGAAAACATGCCTCCTACCTCTTCTTAAATAATTGTCTGGTGGTGGAGAGGCAGGGCTGATTTCACACCTGCATCTTAAATACCCCACAAAGGATGTGGAATGGATGTCAGGTAGGTCAAACTAAGACCTAAAACTACAGGTAGCCCTTGATTTACAACAATTTGTTTAGTGACCCTTCTAGCACTGATGCTGTTACCTAGTTGGGTCACGAAACGTCTGCAAGAAAATCACCAAGCTCAGAGAGCATCAAGGACCCAACTGTCCTTCTCCCCTTCCATGCCCAGACCCCACTTCCTTCTAGCACTGATGCTGTTACCTAGTTGGGTCATGAAACGTCTGTAAGAAAACCAACAAGCTCAGAGAGTGCGAAGGACCCAACTGTCCTTCCCCCTTCCATGCCACAGACCCCAATTCCTTCTAGCACTGATGAGAAGTGAAACCTCTTCAAAGAAAAACCAGTAAGTCCAGTTGCCTCTTGGAAAAAAACCACCTTTGGGACAACCATGACCTTGAATGATGGAGAATCTCCATAGACATAATCCCTGGATGGTTGTAATTTTATTTATTTTTTGTTCCTTCCCTCATCTCTTCCTGTTGGACTTTCTAAAGGTAAAAGGTAAAAGTTCCCCTCGCAGATATGTGTTAGTCGTTCCCGACTCTAGGAGGCGGTGCTCATCTCCGTTTGAAAGCCGAAGAGCCAGTGCTCCCCGAAGACATCTCCATGGTCATGCGGCCGCCATGACTCAATGCCAATGGCGCACGGAACGCCGTTCCCATCCCACCAAAGGTGGTCCCTATTTTTCTATTTGCATTTTTTTACATGCTTTCGAACTGCTAGGTTGGCAGAAGCTGGGACAAGGAGTGGGAGCTCACCCCACTACGCGGGAACTAGAGATTCGAACCGCCGAACCGCCGACCTTTCGATCGACAATCTCAGCGTTTTAGCCACTGAGCCACCCTTCTCCGAGTTTCTGGAGAAGTCCAAAGTTTCCGCCTTTCTTCAGAGCATTTTCGTTGCGTCAGATCAGCAGATCTCTGTAAGATTTGCGTTTGCGTGAACGGTACCGTGTATTTTTTAATATCAGTTGCTGCATTGAGGAGACGAGAAAAAACAGCTTCACTCTTGCATTTGATTCGGTTCTCACTGCCCTGTCATCGTGGTTTAACGGAAAAGCTTTGATTGAATTTAATGGAATTGGATCGCCGCCTGAAGCCCTATGACAGGTTCTTAGCTCTGATTCTGTTACCATGTAGCCAATCCAAGTTTGGGAGGAGGGTTTGGGAGCGGGGGGGGGGAGGGGGGGGGAGAAGGTTTCCTTAACGACAGCAAACCCAGAGTGAAAATCTGTTATCTTCAATCAATTAATCTCTGTCTCATTATAATGCACAGCCTTAATTACAGGTATTTTGTCAGGGTTGCTATGGCACAACCCAAATTATTATAACAGATACGCTTAAATGTCAAACCTGCACGAAGGGGAAAGAGCCCCAGGTGTGGTGTGTGTGTGTCAATTCATTCCCCAAAAAAACCAACTTTCCATTTCTTTTTTTTTTTAATTAGAAAAGTTTTACAATTTGGGCCTCTGGTGGCTCAACAGACTAATGCAGTCTGTTATTAACAGCAGCTGCTTGAAATTACTGCAGGTTCAAGTCCCACCAGGCCCAAGGTTGACTCAGCCTTCCATCCTTTATAAGGTAGGTAAAATGAGGACCCAGATTGTTGGGGGCAATTAAGTTGACTTTGTATATAATATACAAATGGATGAAGACTATTGCTTGACATAGTGTAAGCCGCCCTGAGTCTTCGGAGAAGGACGGGATATAAATGCAAATAAAAAAAATAAATCTTTTCCCCATACATCCCCTCCATCCCTCCCACCCTAACCCTCTTCTCTCCCCCTTCCCTCCTTCCCCCACTCCCCCCCCCCCGACTTCCCAGAGCAAATACAGGGTATATCAACAATCACAAACTAAAATATACTAATCATCCAAAAACTCCCACCTCTCTCTGAGCCCTTAACTCCCCTTTTCCATAAAAAACGAAGAAAAGATTGTAACAATACAATTTACAGTCTTTCCATTCATAAACTATTAAACTTTTTAGTCTTTCAGTCGAATTTTTAAATATCAGTCTATCTTCTCCATTCCTGAATATATCTTGTGTAAGCAGTCCTTCGACTATGGTATTTCCACGTTGCCATCTAAGTTCAAAATTTTTACTGTCCATTCTTCAACAATAAGCGGTATTCCAACTTCCGATATTACACCATCAAAAGTTATTCTTCAATATGCCTTATAGTCCATGTTTGCTTTCTAAAATGTATTTGGCATACCTTATAGTCCATCCAACTTTCCATTTCTGTCAACATAGTGGAATCCTTTATTTATTTATTTATTTTATTTGTCAAACACAACAGTATATATAAGTATAAGCATGAAATAACCATACAAATTGGATGCAACCAAAGGGAACATTAGGACAGGGAGGCACGCTGGTGCTCTTATGCAGGCCCCTTGCAGACCTCTTAGGAATGGGGTGAGGTCAACAGTAGATAGTCTTTGGTTAAAGTTTTGGGGATTTTGGGAAGAGACCACAGAGTCAGGTAGTGCATTCCAGGCATTAACAACTCTGTTACTGAAGTCCTATTTTCTGCAATCGAGATTGGAGCGGTTCACTTTAAGTTTAAATCTATTGTGTGCTCGTGTATTGCTGTGATTCAAGCTGAAGTAGTCTTCGACAGGAAGGACATTGTAGCAGATGATTTTATGAGTTATACTCAGGTCATGTCGAAGGCGGCGGAGTTCTCAATTTTCTAAACCGATAAATAAATATATTTATTAATTTTTTTTAATTTGCATTTATATCCCGCCCTTCTCCGAAGACTCAGGGCGGCTTACACTATGTTAAGCAATAGTCTTCATCCATTTGTATATTATATACAAAGTCAACTTTTATTGCCCCCAACAATCTGGGTCCTCATCTTACCTACCTTATAAAGGATGGAAGGCTGAGTCAACCTTGGGCCTGGTGGGACTTGAACCTGCAGTAATTGCAAGCAGCTGTGTTAATAACAGACTGTCTTAGCAGTCTGAGCACCAGAGGCTTTAAATTAAATTAATTAAAATAAATCCTTATTTGCGTCTGTTATGAAAAACTGGTCATTCAAAAATAAACGGTGCCCTGAGCCTGAAAATTGATAGGGTTACATTGGTTTCTGGGTTTTCAAATTTGTTTTTTTTCCCCCTTCCCCTTATCAAAAGATTAATTTGTGTAAAAAATCCCTTAACCTCGTTCGGAATTAGTTAACTTCGGTTTGTTGCAGGGAAATTGTAGGAAAAAAATGTTTCCAATGTTGCGTTCTATTTAAAATGTGATTGAAAGTTATCCCTGGAAAAGAGAATAGTAAATACAGGGAATTTATTATTATTTTTTTAAACACATGACACTGCAGGGATCCGGATCATGGAAGGAGCCCCTAATCAAAATTCCAAGGGGATGACATATCAAAGACTTGTTTGAGGGATGCAGGGATCTGCGTTTGGGAAGCATGGGAAAGGAATACGCACACTGGTGGCCGGGATAGAGGGAGATGAGGGTTGGGCGTTAGGAAGAGCTGCTTTAGTTCCGGGATTTAGCAGATGACGTGGCAGCTGGAGCTGTCAGACGAGGAGGGAGAGAGCATCCGGGCGTCCAATCAATGGAGCAATTCAGCCATGGGGCGGGGCATGAGCGGCACGGGATATTTAAAAGGGGCTGAGAGGCAGAAGCTCTCAGTGCTGACTTTATACAGAGAGACCTCGACTTTTACTGAGACCCGGGTTGTAGCAGATAAACGAAGTCACTATCGGAAAGAAAACCAAGTTGGCTTGTTCCTTCTCATGGCATCTGATACAACTGGGGCTGAGAGAGCCGAGAAACAGTTCATTGGGTGACTGTTGAAGCATTCCCCCCTGGTCACGTGATCAAAATTGAGACCCTTGGCAACTGTGCAGTGGCGGGTTTTCAATATTCTTACCAATGGTTTGCCACATGCGCCCACGCATGTGCCTACTGTCCGTGCACCTGGCATTCCGTCATGTGCTTTGCTCGGTTGCGCGCCTACCATGTACACTCCCGGCCTCGAAAACGTGCTTAAATAAGATAGGCTAGAGACAGGACAGGTGGGCTGGCCACCCGCGATCTCCATTACCGGTTCCCCCAAACCGGTACGAACCAGCTGAAGCCCGCCTCTGCAACTGTCTCATAATTATGACCCGCGTCACTGGGTGATGCGATCCCTTTTTGCGACCTTCTGATGAGGAAAGGCAAGGGGCGAGTTCACTTAACAACCATGTTACTAATTTAACGACTGCCGTGATTCACTTAACATCCAGGGTCATGAAAGGTCGTGTTGTGTCTCGTCCAATCTCACCTCAGCCGGGGTCCTCTTATCTGCTTCCGAACACGGAGGAATGTCCTAGTATGCCTCCCAGCCCCAGCCCTGGCTCCATGCCCAGACAGGCTGAAGAGGAGGAAGGATCTCCAGCCCCCAGCTCTGGCTCCATGCCCAGGCAAACGGAGCAACTAGACCCCTCCCCCTCCTCCACAGCATGTGAGCCTGAGGGAAGTCAATTGCCAACAGCTGCAGACTGGAGTGACCCTCGCGTCAGAAGACTTGATAGGCGGAGGCAACAGAAGGAAGGGAGGGGCAGGCCTGGATAAGTGCTGAGTCATGGAGCCACACCCCATGGCCTATATAAAGGACCTGCTTTCTGGCATTCTCTGAGTCAGGCAAAGTCTAAACATATCTTGCTGAAGTCACTTTCTGGTCTCCTGCCTGCCCTGAGGACTTTGCTAGGACTTTGGCAGAGCTGCAGAGGCAAGCCTGATTCGGATTTCCCTGACCCGGCCGTCAGCGGAGGAGTGGGACACGACAGGTCGTAAAAAATGAGGCAGAAACTGCCTTCGCAATTGTCTCGGCATGGAATGGAGGGAAATTAAATTTAACGGTGCTTCCAGGGACGAACGTTGGTGATAATCCTTGCGTGTTTCAGGTGGAGATGAAAAAAGAACATTTTGCTTCTGGGGTTCGGTGATGCTCTGGTTCTGTTGAACAGAGGCAGTCCTCGACTTACGACTACAACAGAGCCCAAAATTTCTGTCGTTAAGGGAGACGTTTGTTAAGCGAATTTTGCCCCATGATTACGACCTTTCTTGCCAGCGAAACACTGTAGTCGTTGCATGAGGAACATGGTCGTTAAGTGAATCTAGTTTCCCTCTTGACTTTGCTCCTCAGAAGGTCGTAAAAAGTGTTAAGGTCGTAAAAAGGGGATCACACGACTCTCCCCCGCAGACACCGCAATGGTCATAAATACGAGTCAGATGCCAAGCCTTTCAACATTGATCACGTGGCCGCAAACGGTCGCAAGGGTGAAAAACAGTCGTAACTCCCGTTTTTCAGTGCCGTCGTAACTTTGGTCACTAAGCGAATGGTTGTAAGTCGAGAACTGCCTGTATTTCAGATTTAATCCCTTGGGAAAAATTGGCTTTGAAAAGACATCATGCCAATTTTAAAAACAAAATTGAATAATGCAGACCTTCAGAATAAGGTTATTTTAAAAAATTATCTTGAAAGGGAATAGTGTGAGGACTATATATACTCCTTTCTTGTCTTCAGGCAGCGTAATTATCCTTATGAATATGTGCCAAAGACAGAAAACTTATCTCTATATACATATCTGTATTCAAATCCCGCTTTTCGGGGTTTTTTTTTTGTGCAGTTTAACAGCTGCCATTTTCAAAGGAAACCCAGGGAGGCTAAACTGAAGTTAAACTTTCATTCCCCCCCCTCTTTTCCTTATCGTATCTGATTCAGATCAACGTATCGCTTTATTAGGGCGAGATTATATGGAAGTTTAATTGCTTTGTCATGGCAAATTATCCTACAAGTTAGAGATGACAATATGAGCAGGGGGTGGCGGGGGGAGGAAGCCAGAGACCACACACATCCAGAGAGATCAAATATTCATGTATTCCCATTTTTTTTTAAAAAAAATCTCTAGCAGCTTAATATTCAGAGGCGTCCAGGTAGCCCTCGGCTGACAATTCAGGCCAGCGTTTCTGTTGCTAAGCAAGACATTTGTCAAGTGACAAATGAAGTGAACTCAAAAGATTCCTTGATTAGGAGTGTCGGCAGCCCCGGCAAAAAAAATTCTCCCTCAGGCTAACAAATCCGTCCGGCGGGAAGATCAACAGTTGTCTGCCACATCTATTCATCTCCGTCCCCTGCCTTTTATCCCCAGAGCTAGGGTGGGGCTTCGCTAGCAGCGGTGGCTCTTCCTTCCCAAGGACCTGCCCATAGATTTCCACTGCTCTCCTCTCCTCTGCCTTCTGGGCATCTGCGCCTCAGGCACTGGACCCAACTGTTCTTCCTCTTCCTCATCAGCCACCTCCAGACCTGAGGGCTGTTGACTCTCCATCTGAGGGCTGACGGATGGCCCAGGCTCCGCCTCTGTTTCTCTCTCTCTGCCAGCTCCATTCCCTCTTTCCCCTCAGAGCTCTCAGGTTGCCTTGATGTTGACCCTGGCTCTCACGCCTCCTCCTCCTCCTCCTCCGATTCGGGTGCTGGAGGGGCCGGCTGCCGACTGCCACAACATTTTCCTTGCCATAATTGTTAAGTGATTCACTGCAGCTGTGAAGTTAGGGAACACCGTTGTTAAGTGAATCTGGTTTCTCCCTTGACTTCACTGGTCAGAGGTCTTAAAAAAGGAGATCACGTGTCCCAGAGGAGGTTTATGCAAGCGTCATAACTATGAGACGGTTGCCGAGGGTTTAAATTTTGATCACGCGACCGTGGGGAATGCTACAATGGTTCTAAGTGTGAAAACCGGTTGCAAGTCACCTTTATCGGTGCCGTTGTAACTTCAGACGGTCACTAAACAAATGGCTCTAAGTCAAGGACTACCAGTACGTCATCTGCCCTTGGAGATTCAGGTAATTCTTGACTTATAAATATATAACCCGTTCAAAGCGCTGAAAAAAGTGACTTATGACCATTTTTTTCATACTTCCCCTATGATCAGGTGGTCCAAATTCAAAAGCTTGGCAACTGGTTTGTATTTACAGCGGTCACAGTGTCCTGGAAGGTAGTGGTGCGGTGGCCTAGAGGTGGAGCTCTCGCCTCACAATCAGGAGGTTGTGAGTTCGATCCTAGGTAGAGGCAGATATTTCTCTCTCTGGGCACCATAAGAATATTATCTGCCGAACAAAACTCCGCACTGACGACCTGAAGGGCATCCGGCCAGTAAACATTCTGCTCTAGTCAGTTGCCCAGACTCCACCCCACTAGGGATTATGAGGTCATTAAAAGGAGATGATGACAGTATCCCGGAAGGTCACATAATCCTCCTTCCCGACCTTCTGACACGCAAAGTCAGTGGGGAAATTAGATTCACTTAACAATGGCATTCCTAACTTCACGACTGCAGTGAGTCACTTAACAACCGTGGCAAGAAAGGTGCCAAAATTCACTTAATGACTGTCTCGCTTAGTGACAGAAATCTGGGACTCAATTGTGGTCGTAACACGAGGATTCGCTGTAATCCATCTTTGGCACCCTCTAAGAATGTTCTGCCAATTTTGTCTAGTCAACTTTTAAGGCTTCCAGATTCCTGGCTGTTATTATACTCTGTGGTAATGATTCCATTGATGTATTTCTTTCTCTTATTAGATTCATTATCTGCCAGAATTCCTAGCTGCTTGCCAGCGTTACAGCCATAAAACACGGAAATAAAACACACACGGGAGGAAATTAAAACGACATCATGTAAACCTACATTATGTAAAACTACACAACGTTATTATGAGTCCAAATTCCGTCAACCCTCTTCGGTGTCGTGCGTCCTTGGAGGTCCTCCAGAACTTCTTGGTTCCCCATAGTTTCCAAAAGGGCCAAAAGTCTTCCACTTTTGGCCAAGGAGACCTTGCTGTAAAAGGCAGGACCTCTGAAGGTCCATCAGGGTACCCTATGGTTTCTCCTGAGATGGAGGAGAGATAAGTTGAAGATGGAGTTGGTTAGAACAATAAGAAGAATTAATTAGAACAGTTGGAACAATTCATGGGTGGTACCAGGGATGGGCTGCTGGGGGTTCATAGGGGTTTGGGAGAACCTCTAGCTAAGATTCTGTGCGGTTCGGAGAACCCCCAAATCCCACTCCTGGCTGGCCCCACCCACCCCGCCCTGCTCCTCCCAGGAGTCCCCATGCGGCCCGTTTTGGATGCGGGTAAATGCAAGGCGCATGCAGAGGCTCGGGGAGGGTGAAAAACGGGTCTACCAGAAGTTTGGCCAGTTTCCGGCCTCCAGAAGGCCTCTGGAGCCTGGGGAGGTCGTTTTCGCCTTCCTGGAGGCTCGGGGAAAGCCTCCAGAGCACAGGGAAGGCAAAAACGCCCCCACCCACCATGGTGCAGGAGGCTGACTAAGCCACGCCCACCATGACCACGCCCACCCAGCAACTGGGCAGAGAACCCCTTGCTGAAATTTTTGAAGCCCACCCCTGGGTGGAATGACTTGCTTCCAGAGGTTGTGGGTGCTCCATCGCTGGTGGTTTCTAAGAAGAGCCTGGACAACCATTTGTCTGGAATGTCTATAGAGCTTCTCAGTCCTCCAGGTCCTGATTGTCTCAAAGGTGTTTTTTTTCAAGCGGTTAACTGGACTTTCTGGTTTTTCTTTGAAGACGTTTCGCTTCTCATCCAAGAGGCTTCTTCAGCTCTGAAATGTGTCTATCCCATTTGTCTGGATTCCTGGTTGAACGGGGGGTTGGACTAGGCGACCTCCAAGGTCCCTTCCAACTTCGTTATTCTGAGATTCTGGATGGAGAGGAAGTCCCTGAAGATACTTCGTGCCACGGTCCAGTTTGAACTTGGTACTGTGTTCAAAGTTCCTTTTATAGGGCTCAGATCCCCCATCCTTCAGGGTCGCTGAATGATGCAAACATGGGAGAAATAGTTGTGGATTTTCACTTTTTCCATCTCAACTTGGTTGTGTTCTTGATTTTTTTTTGCTTTTTACCTCTAAAGAACCGTCAATATTGTAAACTCTTTTCTCGGAGAGCAATTTCTGTTTGTTGATAATTTTGCTTTTCCTGTTCTAGCTCTATGACATCCTTTGAGGGATATTGATATGGAGACAGTTTGGCCTGGTGGTTAAGGCAAGAGGCTGTGAGTTCAAACCCTCCCTTAGCCATGAATGCCAGCTGGGTGATTTTGGGCCAATTACCAGGATACTGTGAGTTCTAGTCCCACTTTAGGCATGAAATCCCGCTGAGTGATTTTGGGCCAATCACCAGGAGGCTGTGAGTTCTAGTCCTGCCTTAGGCATGAAAGTTGGCTGAGTGACTTTGGACCAATCACCAGGAGATGGTGAGTTCTAGTCCCGCCTTAGGCATGAAAGCCACTTGGGTGACTTTGGGCCAATCCCTTTCTTTCAGTTCAACCTAACCTCAGAGGGTTGTTGTGTTGAGGAAAAGAGGAGGAAGAATGTGCGTTGGATAGGTTCACCCCCTTGAGACATTTGTAAAAATAATAAAGGCAAAACCAATAAATATGGATGTAGAAATCACTGCTCTTGTTTTTAATCTCTTTCTTATATTTTGTTTTTAACTTTCTTCCAAGCTAAGATTTTTTAAAAAATTATTTCACCGCCCTGAGTCCTTCGGGAGAAGGGCGGTATACAAATTAAAATATTATTATTATTATTATATTATTATTATTTAAACATTTCTTCAAGGACAAAATTTTTGTTTTTAACACTTCGCACCGAAGGTTGTGCACCAGGTGCATTTCTCTCATTAGACCAACTTGCAAACAAAAACAAACCAACAACTACAATTTCAACGTTTCAGGTTTTTTTGCCAAGAAGTTCTTACACGATGCCATTTTTTTCTGGGTACCGAGTTTCCCGAACGCACAGCTGGCGAACTCCTTTACAAAATTGAAGTGAGAAGCATTAATTGGAAACATGGATTTAGATGGCTATCAAAATCTAATGTAAACAAATCTTTCCCCTCGTTTTAGCCATGAGCAGCCATGTGATGGCCGAGCGTGTATCCAATGATATTTCTGGCTGGAAAATAATAAGACAGCTTCCATATTGCTAAACCCCTAGTAGGAATAAATTGCTTTTTTTTTTAATTAAAAAAAAAGTTCCTTTTTTTTTTTTGGCCACTTAAATAGAACTATTGGGAGGGCCCGGGAAGCGGCATTATAATAGACCGCAGAACGAGAAGCTGTTTTGGGCTGAAGAGAGCAAGGTGGGGGAAAGTAATTTGCGAAGATCCACTTGAAAACCATCCAGCGTAACTTCATAATCACAATTATCTGTGAGAAGATTTAGTTCAATTACTTTATCTCTCCTTTAAAACCCAAAAACCAACCCCCCCCCCACAACAACCCACCCCTACCTTCTCCTTTTGTCAAGGTGGCCCTACTTGAGCTGGGATGTGAAACTTCACACACACACACACACGCACAAAAAGGTTAAGAAACTCTTCCTGGCATACTAATGTCTTCATTATCGGTTGAATAGCTTTCGTGACTTGCTCCATCCTCTGCTTTCCGTTGGATGGTTCTTTTTGCTCTAAAGTCAAGTCATCCCAGTGGAGTTTAACTTCTGAAGACTTTATGGAGGCGTCTTGTGGTTTTCTAGTCTAGCGCTGATGATGTTACCTAGTTGGGTCATGAAATGCCTGATAGGAAACCACCAAGCTCAGAGAGCACCAAGGACCCCATAGCCTTTCTCCTCCCCTTCCCCTCCCCCTCCCCCTCCTCCTCCTCCCCCTCCTCCCCTCTCCCTCCTAGTACTGATGATGTCACCTAGTTGGGTCATGAAATGCCTGCTAGGAAACCACCAAGCTCAGAGAGCACCAAGGACCCCATAGCCTTTCTTCTCCTCCTCCTCCTCCTCCCCTCTCCCTCCTAGTACTGATGATGTCACCTAGTTGGGTCATGAAATGCCTGCAAGAAAACCTCCCTCAGAGAGTATCAATGACCTCATGGTTCTCCTCCTCCTCCTCCTCCTCCCTACACCTCCCTCTCATCTTAGCACTGATTATGTTACCTAGTTGGGTCATGAAATGGATGCAAGAAAACCACCAAGCTCAGAGAGCACCAAGGACCCATTAGCCTTTCTCCTCCTCCTCCTCCTCTTCCTCTTTTTCTTCCTCCTCTTCTTCTTCCTCCTCCTCCTCTTCTTCCTCCTCCTCCTCCTCCCCTCTCCCTCCTAGTACTGATGATGTCACCTAGTTGGGTCATGAAATGGCTGCAAGAAAACCTCCAAGCTCAGAGAGCACCTTCTCCTCCTTCTCCTTCTCCTTCTCCTCCTCCTCCTCCTCCTCCTCCTCCTCCTCCTCCTCCTCCTCCTCCTCCTCCTCCTCCTCCTCCTCCTCCTCCTCCTCCTCCTCCTCCTTCTTCCTCCTCCTCCCCCCCTACCAACCTGCCTACCATTGAGGACCTGTATACTGCACGAATCAAGAAGAGGGCCGTGAAAATATTTACAGACCCCTCACATCTAGCACATAAACTGTTTCAACTCCTACCCTCAAAATGATGCTATAGAGCACTGCACACCAGAACAACTAGACACAAGGACAGTTTTTCCCCGAAGGCCATCACTCTGCTAAACAAATAATTCCCTCAACACTGTCAGACTATTTACTGAATCTGCACTACTATTAATCTTCTCATCGTTCCCATCACCAATCTCTTTCCACTTATGACTGTATGACTGTAATTTTGTTGCTGGCAATCCTTATGATTTATATTGATATATTGACCATCAATTGTGTTGTAAATGTTGTACCTTGATGAACGTATCTTTTCTTTTATGTACACTGAGAGCATATGCACCAAGACAAATTCCTTGTGTGTCCAATCACACTTGGCCAATAAAAAATCCTATTCTATTCTATTCCCCCCTCCTCTCTAACATCCTCCTCCCTCCCTCCTCCTCCTTCTCCCCTAGCATTGATGATGTTACCTATTTGGGTCATGAAACTTCTGCAAGAAAACCACCAAAGCTCAGAGAGTGCCAGGGACCCCCTCACTTCAACCTTGAGTTTACAGACATTCCCTTCTATTGATAGGGACAGGAATGTTCTGCGATGTCAATATTTTTGAGTTGAGCTCCCGTAGGTTCTGTTGAAGCCGTTACACCGCAAAGCGTTTGCAGGGAGGGCTCTAAAGAGAATAACGCGCAGAAATATACAGATGGGGGAGACTCAGGTTCAGACTTAACAACATCCGTATGCCTTTCAGCTGCCGAAGGGATTAGAAGATGAAGCCTGCTCATCTCTTGGTCTTTGCAGTTTTTGTGGCCCTCTGCAGAAGCATGAAGCTGGTATCCAAGAGAAATTCAGGTAAGTGCCTGAAGTTTATTTGCAATAATCTTTGGAAACGATTGGACAATGCATTCTTTGACGGATCGGTGACTTTTATTTGATTGTTTCTATTGAGTGGTGCAATTTAGTGAAGGTTGAAATCTTGTGGCTTTCAATACGTTCCATGGTGTCAGCGGTTTCGGGCCCGAGATCAAAGGAAACCAGTTGCTCTATAGAGATAGTCCTTGAGTTATAACCATATGCTTCCCGACGGTTCCGAATTACACAGAGGTGGGATTCACATAATTTACCTACCGGCTCGCCCGGCACCGAAAAGTTGCGCACGCACATATGCCCCCTCCATGCACGCTCACGGCCTTCTGTGCATGTATTTTGCTCACACGTGCAGCTTCCACACATGCGCACAGCTTGAAAAAGTGACTAAATAGGACGGTATAGCGCAGATCGCTACTACCGGTTTCCCCCAAACCGGTCTGAACCGGCAAAATACCATCTCTGGAGTTACACTGGCACAAAAAAAAAAAAAAAGGAATTTACAGCTGTTCCTCACACCTTTGACTATCACAGCATCTCCTGCGATCAAAATTCGGACGTTTGGCCATAGACACGGAAGGAGATCCTGGGATAGCTTGATCTCCATTTGCAACTTTCCAGATGGCTTCGGACGAGCAAAGTCAACCAAGGAAGCTGGATTCGCTGAATCACCATGTGATTCACTGAAATGATTTCCTTTACAACGTGGCCAAAAAAAACAACAACAACGAAAAACAAAAGGTTGCAAAATCTGGTCTGACTCACCGATCAACCACGTTGCTTAGCGATGGAAATTCTGATTCCAGCAGCGATGGTCGTAAATCAAGGACTACCTTTACTAGGAAAGTATTTTCTGTGTTCTGTATTCTATGTGTTCTCTTCTACATATTCTGTGTATTGTGCATTCTATGCATTCGTTATTCTTAGCGGCATTGGTACGTTAATTGAAACGAGATGTTAGGATTAATCTAATGAGCGGTTCCTTGCTCTTTTTGTTTTCCACTGTTACCTTCTGTTACCCGCTTGTTTTAAAATCCAAAACTAAGCGTAATCTTTGGGAAGCATATCCTTTTCAAAAGAGGGCTTCGTTTTTGTTTTGTTTTTTAACATTCCTAAGAAGTTTTACAATAATGGGCCCTTACTTTGTAAGATATCCTTGAAGATTTAAAGGTTTCAGCCAGTGGTAGTCAACCTGATCCCTACCGCCCACTAGTGGGCGTTCCAGCTTTCATGGTGGGTGGTAGGGGTTTTATCCGATACTGAAGCACATTCCTTTTTTTTTTTATTTAATTGACTTTAAAAAAAATTTCCATAGCATTATTTAAAAACATTTTCATTAGGTTTTCATAAAATTCTCTGTGACAATTTAAATTTCTGAAAATATGCTATTTGTATCGCCCGCGCATAAGTTTAGTTCACGTTACATAAGGGAAACTAAATGGCGCTATAGTGCGACCGCAAACAAAAGAGCCTCGTCCCAGAATAGCATCTCCCCCCACACCACCCAGCTGTAACAGACAAGCAGAGCTGGTAGCTGGTGCTCTCCCCACACCCCAAAACCCAATCCACGATGCGCGAGAGGCATTTGCAGACAACGATACACGGTGCATTACTGTGGAACCAGTGGGCGGTTAGAAAATGTTACTACTAACAGAGATACAAAAGTGGGCGGTAGGTATAAATAGGTTGACTACCCCTGGTCTCAGCAATGAATTTGTATGCTTTGTCCAGGAGATATTTTAAGTACAGAATTCCACACATTTGGGGATTGTTCCTATCCTACGTTGATTGGCGAGCAGCGGAAAAAGTATAAGTTGCAAGGAAAATATTGCATGGAAAGAGTTAGTAACTCTAAATAAGGGGTGAAATCTACTTACTTTCCTTACCGGTTTGAAAGAGCATATGTCGTGCGCCTCACATGCACGCACACACCCTCTGTGCCTGTGCAAAACCTTTCTGTGCATGTGCAGAGGGTACAAAACACAGGAAGTTAAAACCAGGAAGTAACGACAGCCGGGCAGGTAGGTGGATCCTCGCACCGCAACTGCTACTGGTTCTCCGAACCACCAGCCAAGATTGCTACCGGATCAGACGATCCGGTCTTAACTGGGAGCATTTCACCCCTGCTCTAAATGTTTGTATCTCCACCAAAGTACTGGAAATCATCCCATTTGGTGAATTGTTTTACTGCTTGACAGTGGTGACACCTTTCTAGGATGTCTCGAGGTTGGGATTATGTGGTTTAAGCTTCAACCATTGTGTCAGGCCTGGAAGCCACCTTTTCCATTGGATCTTCAGGTCTAGTGCATTTACTACTGTGGGAAATTGGGAGGGGGGATTGTATGGAGCCAGGGTGATATATAGTCAAAATAACATTCCTTTCTCAGAGAGTCAAGGACATCCTGCCCTGCGCCTGGAAGGCTGGAACTGGGAGGCATCTCCAGTTGGGATGGTGCTTTGATTGGACCATGTGATGGATCATGTGGGTACTGGGCAGGACTTTCTTTTGGGTGGGGAAAACCTGGAAGCTTTCAGATTCAGGTTTTCCCAGATGTGCCAATATGACATCTCTAATAAAATGGAACTTTGAGGAACTTCAAGCCTAGGAGTCTTCTTTCGTTGGGGGTGTTACTTGGAACCCTGACATTTTGTCTTTCCTGGATCTGCTCCTTCAAGTGAGGAAACCAGATCTGAACCCTCACTTCTCCTTTCTCCTCAACAAGGTGTCAACCAGGGTGGATCCTACTCTCAAGTTGATTTAAGAATATGATTTCTCTGAGCTGCCAATACTGGGCTATGTTTATGTTGTAATTTGGAACTGCGCTATTTTAAGTGCTTTTAATGACCCTTTGTTTGGTGAAATGCGATTTTTTTTTTTTAGGAAAAGGGAAAAAGAATTGTAAAAAGAACATAGCGTGAAAACTAAATTAAGGCTGTTACATTTCCACTCCTGTGGATTTCGAGTTTGCTATAATATTTTTTTGTTCAGTCGATCTTTGCCGAAGAGGCAACCCGCCGGGGTTGAGTATCTCAAGTTACATTTTGGGTGGTCATACATGGAGGCACACTGGAGTGGTGCAGTGGCCTAGAGGTGGAGCTTTCGCCTCACATTCAAGAGGCTGTAAGTTCGATCCTAGGAAGAGGCAGATCTCTCTCTCTCTCTCTCTGGGCACCATGAGAATATATCTGCTGAACAAAACTCTGCATCGGCAACAGGAAGGGCATCTGGCCAGTAAACGCTAGCTCCATTCAGTTGCCCAGACTCCACCCCGCAAGGGACTTTGGGGTCGTTAAAAGAAGATGATACATGGATCATACAGGCACATTCGGTCCAGAAAAGGTTCTCCTTCACTGGTATAGGGTCTCCTGCTTGAGCAGGCGGTCAGATTAGAAGACCTGCAAGGTCCCTTTCTAACTCTGTTAATGTTATCCTGGCTTCTGATTTCTTACGTCTGACACCAGCACCCTGAATCCTTATCCTATGCCTAAAAATGCTTTCACTTTTCATACATTCGGTCGATAATACCTTGCATCCATCGATCCAGGTAAACTTTGAACAGTAGCCAGGTGGCGGATTTCCTTCTCCCCCACTTAAAAAACACACATTCGTTTAAAAACAAGGTTAATATCTAAAGCAAAGCCATTGACATTCCTTTCAATATTGACATGTGTTCAATGGATTTTTTTTCTCGGCTTCCCAGACTTTAAAACATATACCCTAAGCAGAACTAACGGGCATCCTTTTTTTAAAATAGGAAGATCCAGCATACGGACGTCTTTGCCTCCAAATTGTTCAACAGCTGGAAAAGGGAGGAAATGGCTGCAGAGGTGGTATTCAGCAGGTTCTGACCAGTTCTGGAGAACCAGTAGCGGAAATTTTGAGTAGTTTGGAGAACTGGTAAATACCACCTCTGACTGGCCCCGCCCCCATCTATTCTCTGCCTCCCGAGTCCCAGCCGATCGGGAAGAAATGGGGATTTTGAAGTATCCTTCCCCCTGGAGTGGGGAGGGAATGGGGATTTTGCAGTATCCTTCCCCTGGAGTGGGGAGGAAATGGGGATTTTGCAATATCCTTCCCCCTGGAGCAGGGAGGGAATGGAGATTTTGCAGTATCCTTCCCCCTGGAGTGGGGAGGGAATGGAGATTTTGCGGTATCCTTCCCCTGGAGTGGGGAGGGAATGGGGATTTTGCAATATCCTTCCCCCTGGAGCGGGGAGGGAATGGGGATTCTGCAGTATCCTTCCCCTGGAGTGGGGAGGGAATGGAGATTTTGCAGTATCCTTCCCCCTGGAGTGGGGAGGGAATGGAGATTTTGCGGTATCCTTCCCCTGGAGTGTGGAGGGAATGGGGATTTTGCAGTATCCTTTCCCCTGGAGCAAGGAGGGAATGGAGATTTTACAGTATCCTTCCCCTACCACGCCCACCAAACCATACCACGGTTTGACCAAGTCATGCCCACAGAAGCGGTAATAAAATTTTTTGAATCCCACCGCTGGATGGCTGCTCCCTGCCATGTCAAAACTTGGGTTGGCAATCAAAGGCTGAACTCCTCCCCCACCCCCATCCAGATGAGAAGAAGGAATTTAGTTTATCAAACTCACGTCCCCCTATTTTTTAAAATTTGCCCCCATCTTAATGATTGCTGGTCCTACCAGGAGACAATGTGTATGGTGGTCTCGATGGCAGATGTTGCGCAGCCTTGGTGAATGTGGCTCCTTTCCAGACAACATAATTGCTTCATTGTTTAGTGGCATCATTAAATGGGCATCAGTGAACTGCAGTATGAGAGAGAGAGAGAGAGAGAGAGAGAGAGAGAGAGAGAAAGAGAGAAGAGAGAGACAGAAGAAAGAGAGCGAGAGAGAGAGAAAGAGAGAGGAGAGGGAGAGAGGGAGGAGAGAGCGGAGAAGAGAGAGGAGAAGAAAATGAGAGAAAGAAGAAGGGTGAGGGAGAGAGAGAAGAGAGAAGAAAGAGGAGAAGGGAGAGAGAAGAGAGAGAAAGAGGAGAGAGAGAGAGAGAGAGAGAGAGAGAGAGAGAGAGAGAGAAAGAGAGAAGAGAGAGACAGAAGAAAGAGAGCGAGAGAGAGAGAAAGAGAGAGGAGAGGGAGAGAGGGAGGAGAGAGCGGAGAAGAGAGAGGAGAAGAAAATGAGAGAAAGGAGAAGGGTGAGGGAGAGAGAGAAGAGAGGAGAAGAAAAAGAGGAGAAGGGAGAGAGAGAGGGAGAGAGAAAGAGGAGAAGAGAGAGAGAGAGAGAGAGAGAGAAGGGAGAGAGAAGGGAGAGAGAGAAGAGAGAGAGAGAGAGAGAAGGAGAGAGAGGAGGAGGAGAGAGAGAGAGAGAGAGAGAGAAGGGAGAGAGGAGAAGAGAGGAGAGAGAGAGAGAAGGGAGAAGAGGGAGGGAGAGAGAGAGAGAGAAGAGAGAGAGTAGGGAAAGAGGAGAAGAGAGGAGAGAGAGAGAGAAGGGAGAAGAGGGAGGGAGAGAGAGAGAGAAGAGAGAGAAGGGAGAAGGAGAGAGGAGGAGAGAGGAGAAGAGAAGGAGAGAGGAGAAGAGAGAGAGAGAGAGAGAGAAGAGAGAGAGAAGGGAGAGAGGAGAAGAGAGGAGAAAGAGAGAGAAGGGAGAAGAGAGAGGGAAGGAGAGAGAGAGAGAGAGAGAAAGAGAGATCCAGTTTATGAGACAATGAAAAAGTTATTGCAAAACAGTTCGAGGAAGATTTTGGAGAGACCAACTGCCTTTCTTCATTTTTTTTTAATTGATTCAACGTTTAGTTACTCGATTAATTTTCTTATTGGCAGTAACTGTTTTCTAGTTTTAATTGAGCCAGCTGACATCCAAAGAAGGGGTGAAGGAATTGTTCTCTGTATTGCATTTCATGTTTTTTTTTAAAAAAAAAGCTGTTAGTTTTTAAGGGTCTTATTTCTAAAGGTAAGCATAAGATTATTATTATTATTTTGTTTTAATTGCTTTTATGCATCCAAAAATTGCTTTTAATTGCTCCCCGTTCTGAAACGGGTTCTTTGAACATTTGGAAAAGGGGGGTTAAAGGTGTATAAATAAATTATACATGAAATTAGAAATGAAAGTCGTCAAGTAAACAGTAGCAATTTAAGAAACAATGCCCTAATATTCTCGAGAGAGAAGAGGAGACAATGGGCTCCTTTCTTGGATAATCCTAAACCTTTTCAAAAAGGTTTTTTTATAGAAAATGTCTTGCGTACTTAGCTTGGCCTAAGCAATCCTGAAATACTTGAAGAAAAAGCCCAGGAGGTTTTAAGTACCACTGAAGCAAAAGAAACCAATTCAAATTATATAATCATTGATCCTCACAAAAGGCTCTTCCAAGGTCAGACATGAATCCAACCCAAAATGCTTGCGACCCAGTTCTTGCAAAACTTGTTGGAAAAAAAATGATGTTTCCACTACATCCTTCATTTGGATATATTTGTCCGGGAGCCAGAACCGCACATGCTAGCAAAAAAATAAAATAAAAAAAATGGTTCAGGTGATCTATAATCACACCACCCACATAATATAGCTTCTGTCATGTCCATTCTGACTTCTTCTGTCACGTGTCAACTTGCAAGCATCGCTGGTTTGCTCTTGATTTTGCCATAGGTAGGGGGGATGGGAAATAGAATAGATACAGAATTTTTTAATTGGCCAAGTGTGATTGGACACACAAGGACTTTGTCTTTGGTGCATACGCTCTCAGTGTACATAAAAGAAAAGATACCTTCATCAAGAATCCTAAGGTACAACCAGGAGTGAAATCCAACACCCAGTTCTGACAGATTCTGGAGAACTGGTAGCAGAAATTTTGAATAGTTTGGGGAACCGGCAAATACCACCTCTGACAGGCCCCAGAACGGGGTGGGAATGGGGATTTTGCAACATTCTTCCCCTGGCACGCCCACCAAGATATGCCCACCAAGCCACATCCACCGAACCGGTAGTAAAAAAAAATTGAATTTCACCACTGGTGCAACACTTAATGATAGTCATAGGGTACAAATAAGCAATCAGGAAACAATATCAGTATAAATCGTAAGGATACAAGCAACAAAGTTACAGTCATACAGTCATAAGTGGAAAGAGATGGGTGTTGGGAATGATGAGAAGATTTATAGTAGTGCAGATTTAGTAAATAGTTTGACAGTGTTGAGGGAATTATTTGTTTAGCAGAGTGATGGCGTTTGGGGAAAAACTGTCCTTGTGTCTAGTTGTTCTGGTGTGCAGTGCTCTGTAGCGTCGTTTTGAGGGTAGGAGTTGAAACAGTTTATGTCCAGGATGTGAGGGGTCTGTAAATATTTTCACAGCCCTCTTTTTGACTCATGCAGTACACAGGTCCTCAGTGGAAGGCAGGTTGGTAGCCATGGTTTTTTCTGCAGTTCTAATGATCCTCTGAAGTCTGTGTCTGTTTTGTTGGGTTGCAGAACCAAACCAGACAGTTATGGAGGCGCAGATGACAGCCTCAATGATTCCTCTGTAGAACTGGATCAGCAGCTCCTTGGGCAGTTTGAGCTTTCTGAGTTGGCGCAGAAAGAACATTCTTTGTTGTGCTTTTTTGATGATGTTTTTGGTATTAGCTGTCCATTTTAGATCTTGCGATATGGTAGAACCTAGAAATTTGAAAGTCTCTACTGTTGATACTGTGTTGTCTAGTATTGTAAGAGGTGGAAGTATGGAAGGGTTTCTCCTAAAGTCTACCACCATTTCTACGGTTTTGAGTGTATTCCAGTTCCAGATTGTTTCGGTCGCACCACGAGGCTAGTTGTTCACCCTTCCGTCCGTATGCGGATTCATCATTGTCTCGAATGAGACCAATCACTGTTGTGTCATCTGCAAACTTCAGTAGTTTAACAGATGGATTATTAGAGATGCAGTCATTGATATACAGAGAGAAGAGAAGTGGGGAGAGCACACAGCCTTGGGGGGGTGTCCTGTGCTAATTGTACAGGTATCTGATGTGATTCTGCTTAGCTTCATCTACTGCTTCCTGTTTGTTAGGAAGCTTATGAGCCACTTACAAGAGTGTGTAAGTGCACAAGCTGATGAAACAGCACTGCAGCCAAAAACAGAAGCACATTGCAGCCTTATCTCTCTCAAGGCTCTCTCCCAGGCTTACCTACAGTGGCTGGAGGGGAGTGATCTCTACAACCGGCAAAATTGCTCCTTTGGCAAATTGATGACACACCCGGGTGGGGGGGGGAAGTGGGGAAACAGGGTCATGATTGGGGTGTAAATTACGTGGTGCCAGAGTTGGCTTCACTTGGGAACGTGCAGACGTGAAGCTCCTAATAAATAACTGGATTTCTTTTGAAGCTTGGCTCGAGGGTTTAATTAGGGCATCCCTCAGAACTCTGACAGCATGTCTACTTTGACTTCTTTTTTGGAGAGAAGGAAAAAGTGGCAATGAAAATTGGAAAGTCTTCCAATACTTGAGGGCCTGTCACAGAGAAGGGTGTGTGTATGTTGATCTCTTCTCTAAAACACCTGAGGTGAGGACAAAACATAACAGGTGGATCAACGAGACACCCAACCTAGAAGGAAGGAGAAATTTCCTGAGTGTGAAAACAGTTAACCAATGGAATGGCTTGCCTTCAGAAGTTGTGGGTGCTTGATCACTGGAGGTTTTCAAGAAGATGTCGGACAGCCCTTGGTCTGGAACAGCATAGGGTCAAGCTATTTTCCAAGGCACCCGAAGGCCAGACAAAGAATAATGGATGGAAACTGAACAAGGAGAGATTCAACCTGGAAATGATGATTGGTTAATGCAAGACAACAACAAAGCTCAGGGAGCAGACCAAGGATGACCTTCAGCTTGATGTATCTTCCATCTTTTCGGAATATTTGACCTTGGGAATATATGGATTGTTTTGTTTGGGGGATATCTTGACCTCTGCTTGAGCCGTAACCTTCTCCGGTCCTTCTTATTTATGGCACGGTACAGTTGGCTTTACACCCACAGGCTCGGAGAACTCTTTGGCTCCAATAACTTTGTAAAAAAATAAAAATAAAAAATTGATGTTCTGTCTCTCGGGGTGGACTGTCTCCGGCTGTCCTTTTCTGTGGCTCTCTGTGCCACCGTGGGACAAAAACGAGCTGGCCTCAGCTTTAGAAAAAGATGACTTCACCAGAATACAATGTGAAGCTTTGCGAGTGCTTGGTCATGGCGGAGAGTGCCCGGAGGGGACCCTTTGTAAAGGCCACTTGTGTTGACTGGGAGTCGCACTCATAAACAGTGTGGTCTTTCTCCAGGGATGAGGTAATGGGGTTGAGGAACCCAGGACGAAGAGGGTGGGGGGAAAGAACAGGGGCACCGAGTCCTCAATCAGCTGGGAAGCAACCAATCTGGGTTTTTTTTCCCCCCTCCCTCAAAGGAAGGGGAGACGAAAGCAGGTATTTTGATCTTGGTTCCACCAGCTACGTTTGAAACGACTGGAAAAGAAGATCTGGGGGTCTTCTTTGTCCTTGTTAAATTGCTTCTAATAATCCAGCTGACATATTGCTTCTCTGCCCTGCTGATCTCAGTTTCTTCCTTTCCGATGAACGGAGAATGAGCTTCGCTTGCTTCCAGCCCATCCCTTCAAATATTTGAAGACAGCTTTCAAGTTATTTCTTAATATTCTTTCCTCCAGAATAATGATACAGCTAGTCCTTGACTTGTTCCCACAACTGAGCCCAAAACTCCTGGTGGAAAACAAGACAGTGTTAGCCCCGACTTGATGTTTCAGTTTATTACAGCCATAGGCCAGAACAAATTAAAAAAACACTCAGTAAATATACAATTAAAAATTCAAGACTAAAATAATATATAAGATAAAATCTATGATAAAATCCAGTTATCTGTTATGTGACTTAAAATTCAAGACTAAAATAATACATAAGATAAAATCTATGATAAAATCCAGTTATCTGTTATGTAACTTAAAATTCAAACACTACTGACATCAATTGTGTATAATACCATTCCGCAGAAAAATTATTTGCATTTTTTATATTGCACTAAATACTATTTATTTATTTTTTTAAAAAAAATCATATCAGTGGTCCTCGGGATTTAAAATTATGAATTTAGTGGTCCCTGAGGTCCGAAAGGTTGGGGACCCCTGTTCTGGTGTGCAGTGCTCTGTAGCGCCGTTTTGAGGGTAGGAGTTGAAACAGTTCGTATCCAGGATGTGAGGGGTCTCTAAATATTTTCACAGCCCTCTTTTTGACTCATGCAGTATACAGGTCCTCAGTGGAAGGCAGGTTGGTAGCCATGGTTTTTTCTGCAGTTCTAATTATCCTCTGAAGTCTGTGTCTTTCTTGTTGGGTTGCAGAACAAAACCAGACAGTTATGGAGGCGCAGATGACAGCCTCAATGATTCCTCTGTAGAACTGGATCAGCAGCTCCTTGGGCAGTTTGAGCTTTCTGAGTTGGCGCAGAAAGAACATTCTTTGTTGTGCTTTTTTGATGATGTTTTTGGTATTAGCTGTCCATTTTAGATCTTGCGATATGGTAGAACCTAGAAATTTGAAAGTCTCTACTGTTGATACTGTGTTGTCTAGTATTGTAAGAGGTGGAAGTATGGAAGGGTTTCTCCTAAAGTCTACCACCATTTCTACGGTTTTGAGTGTATTCCAGTTCCAGATTGTTTCGGTCGCACCACGAGGCTAGTTGTTCACCCTTCCGTCCGTATGCGGATTCATCATTGTCTCGAATGAGACCAATCACTGTTGTGTCATCTGCAAACTTCAGTAGTTTAACAGATGGATTATTAGAGATGCAGTCATTGATATACAGAGAGAAGAGAAGTGGGGAGAGCACACAGCCTTGGGGGGGTGTCCTGTGCTAATTGTACAGGTATCTGATGTGATTCTGCTTAGCTTCATCTACTGCTTCCTGTTTGTTAGGAAGCTTATGAGCCACTTACAAGAGTGTGTAAGTGCACAAGCTGATGAAACAGCACTGCAGCCAAAAACAGAAGCACATTGCAGCCTTATCTCTCTCAAGGCTCTCTCCCAGGCTTACCTACAGTGGCTGGAGGGGAGTGATCTCTACAACCGGCAAAATTGCTCCTTTGGCAAATTGATGACACACCCGGGTGGGGGGGGGAAGTGGGGAAACAGGGTCATGATTGGGGTGTAAATTACGTGGTGCCAGAGTTGGCTTCACTTGGGAACGTGCAGACGTGAAGCTCCTAATAAATAACTGGATTTCTTTTGAAGCTTGGCTCGAGGGTTTAATTAGGGCATCCCTCAGAACTCTGACAGCATGTCTACTTTGACTTCTTTTTTGGAGAGAAGGAAAAAGTGGCAATGAAAATTGGAAAGTCTTCCAATACTTGAGGGCCTGTCACAGAGAAGGGTGTGTGTATGTTGATCTCTTCTCTAAAACACCTGAGGTGAGGACAAAACATAACAGGTGGATCAACGAGACACCCAACCTAGAAGGAAGGAGAAATTTCCTGAGTGTGAAAACAGTTAACCAATGGAATGGCTTGCCTTCAGAAGTTGTGGGTGCTTGATCACTGGAGGTTTTCAAGAAGATGTCGGACAGCCCTTGGTCTGGAACAGCATAGGGTCAAGCTATTTTCCAAGGCACCCGAAGGCCAGACAAAGAATAATGGATGGAAACTGAACAAGGAGAGATTCAACCTGGAAATGATGATTGGTTAATGCAAGACAACAACAAAGCTCAGGGAGCAGACCAAGGATGACCTTCAGCTTGATGTATCTTCCATCTTTTCGGAATATTTGACCTTGGGAATATATGGATTGTTTTGTTTGGGGGATATCTTGACCTCTGCTTGAGCCGTAACCTTCTCCGGTCCTTCTTATTTATGGCACGGTACAGTTGGCTTTACACCCACAGGCTCGGAGAACTCTTTGGCTCCAATAACTTTGTAAAAAAATAAAAATAAAAATAAAAGATACGTTCATTCAGGTACAACACTTACAACACTTAATGATAGTCATAGGGTACAAATTTAACACTTAATGATACAACACTTAACGATAGTCGTAGGCTACAAATAAGCAATCAGGAAACAATCAATATCAATCAATCAATATCAATATAAATCATAAGGATACCAGCAACAAAGTTACAGTCATGCAGTCATAAGTGGAAGGAGATGGGTGATAAGAACGATGAGAAAGAGATTGGTGATGGGAACTATGAGAAGATTAATAGTAGTGCAGATCATCAATTGTGTTGTAAATGTTGTACCTTGATGAACGTATCTTTTCTTTTATGTACACTGAGAGCATATGCACCAAGACAAATTCCTTGTGTGTCCAATCACACTTGGCCAATAAAATTCTATTCTATTCTATTCTATTCTATTTAGTCAATAGTTTGACAGTGTTGAGGGAATTATTTGTTTAGCAGAGTGATGGCGTTCGGGAACAAACTGTCCTTGTGTCTAGTTGTTCTGGTGTGCAGTGGTCACCACTGGTGGTCTGCAAGAAAATTTTGGTGGTCCGCAGAAAAAATTATTTGCATTTTTTATATTGCACTAAATACTATTTATTTATTTATTTTTAAAAAAATCATATCAGTGGTCCTCGGGATTTAAAATTATGAATTTAGTGGTCCCTGAGGTCTGAAAGGTTGGGGACCCCCTGTTCTGGTGTGCAGTGCTCTGTAGCGCCGTTTTGAGGGTAGGAGTTGAAACAGTTTATGTCCAGGATGCGAGGGGTCTGTAAAGCCAGCCAGCATGGATTAGAGGTGGCGTATTGGCTGTGTTATAAGCTGAAAGCGTATTGGTGGCGTGGCTTGGGGGAGGGGTGGAGCCGTGGGAGGAGCACGGGAGACATTAAAAGGTGGAGGGAGGCACTGAGCGATAGCGTTGATTATTTTTCTTCACTGTGATTGGAACGCTGGATTGGAAGCTGAGTGGTGTGGCAGGCTGCCTGTAAGAAGCCTGTTATTAAAACACAGCTGCCTGCAATTACTGCAGGTTCTAGTCCCACCAGGCCCAAGGTTGACTCAGCCTTCCATCCTTTATAAGGTAGGTAAAATGAGGACCCAGACTGTTGGGGGGGCAAGAAGTTGACTTTGTAAATATACAAATAGAATGAGACTATTGCCCTACACACTGTAAGCCGCCCTGAGTCTTCGGAGAAGGGCGGGATATAAATGTAAATAAATAAATAAAAAAATAAATATAAAGGTTGCTACACCCAGGAACCTGGTTTGACTTTTTCCCAAGCGCCTGAACTTTAACCAACTGGCACAGTTGGTTAAAGTGAATTTTGCCCCGCTTTTTTTTTTTTATATTTGCATTTATATCCCGCCCTTCTCCGAAGACTCAGGGCGGCTTACACTATGTCAAGCAATAGTCTTCATCCATTTGTATATTATATACAAAGTCAACTTTTTATTGTCCCCAACAATCTGGGTCCTCATTTTACCTACTTTATAAAGGATGGAAGGCTGAGTCAACCGTGGGCCTGGTGGGACTTGAACCTGCAGTAATTGCAGGCAGCTGCTGTTAATAACAGACTGCATTAGTCTGTTGAGCCACCAGAGGCCCTTACAACCTTGCTTGCCACCAGGTTAAAGTTAAAGTGAAATCGTGGCAGTTGTTAAGTTAATAACACGGTTTTGTAAAGGGCACCTGGTTTTCACGTGACCCCAGGACACTGCAACCGTCATAAATATGAACCAGTTGCCAAGCATCTGAATTTTGATCGTGTTACCATGGCAATGCTGCAACATTCATGAGTCTGAAAATTGATCATAAGTCATTTTTCCCCCAGTGCTGCTGTAACTTGGAATGGTCGCTAAACAAATTGTAAGTCTTCTGATTTTTTGAGACCTATGGTGTATACCTAGATAGATAGATAGAGAGAGAGAGAGAGAGAGAGATAGAGAGATATAATTCTTTCTTTCTTTCTTTTTATTTATTTATTTATTTGTCACAACAGTATATGTAAGCATAAGCATGAAATAACTACGATATATAAGCATATATATAAGCATAAGTATGTAATAACTATATTAATTGGATATAATGAAAGGAAACAATAGGACAGGAAGAGTAGGCACGCTGGTGCTCTTATGCACGCCCCTTACAGACCTCTTAGGAATGGGGTGAGGTCAATAGTAGATAGTTTTTGGTTAAAGCTTTGGGGATTTTGGGAAGAGACCAATTGGCCAAGTGTGATTGGACACACAAGGAATTTATCTTTGGTGCATACGCTCTCAGTGTACATAAAAAGAGAAGATACATTCGTCAAGAATCATTAGGAACAACACGTCATGGTAGTCATAGGGTACAAATAAGCAAACGAATATACAAGGAAACAATCACTATAAATCGTAAGGATACAGCAACAAGTTACAGTCATACAGTCCTAAGTGGGAGGAGATGGGTGATAGGACCAATGAGAAGATTAGTAGTAATAATAGTGAAGACTTAGTGAATAGTTTGACAGTGTTGAGGGAATTATTTGTTTAGCGGAGTGATGGCGTTCAGGAAAAAACTTGATCATCTTCTTTTAACGACTCCATAATCCCTTTTGGGCTGAAGTCTGGGCAACTGAATGGAGCTGCGTGTTTACTGGCCAGATGCCCTTCCTGTTGCTGATGCAGAGTTTTGGTCAGCAGATATATTCTCACTGTGCCCAGAGAGAGAAATATCTGCCTCTACTTAGGATCAAACTCACAACCTCCTGATTGTGTGGCGAGAGCTCCACCTCTAGGCCACCGCAGCACTATGTTGTATCCCTTGAGGCTGCTCCTGATTGACCAGAACTGTATGGTTCAGCTTATTAAAGATCTTTTAACAACATGGAGCCCAGAACTGGTATCGGACTGCAGCTACGAACCAGCTGAAGTCCCAAAGAGAATTACCGGTATGTTGTTTCCTGGGTTAAGGAAGCCACCTTTCCGTTAATAGAGATGGTGCTATTTTCCCCCCCTCCTTCATATTTCTGGCTGTGTTCAGTTAAGGTGCTGATGGCCTTTTTTTGGTATGAATTGCAATCAAGTCAGTAAGTTGATTGATGGTACTTACTTCTGCAACCCAATAAGAAAAACACAGACTTCAGAGGATAATTAGAACTGCAGAAAAAATAATTGCTATCAACCTGCCTTCCATTGAGGACCTGTATACTGCACGAATCAAGAAGAGGGCCGTGAAAATATTTGGAGATCCCTCGCATCCTGGACATAAACTGTTTCAACTCCTACCCTCAAAACGACGCTATAGAGCACTGCACACCAGAACAACTAGACACAAGAACAGTTTTTTCCCGAAGGCCATCACTCTGCTAAACAAATAATTCCATCAACACTGTCAGACTATTTACTGAATCTGCACTACTATTAATCGTTTCATAGTTCCCATCACCAATCTCTTTCCACTTATGACTGTATGACTATAACTTGTTGCTGGCAATCCTTATGATTTATATTGATATACTGACCATCAATTGTGTTGTAAATGTTGTACCTTGATGAACGTATCTTTTCTTTTATGTACACTGAGAGCATATGCACCAAGACAAATTCCTTGTGTGTCCAATCACACTTGGCCAATAAAATTCTATTCTATTCTATTCTATTCTATTCTATTCTATTCTATTCTATTCTATTCTATTCTATTCTATTCTATTCTATTCTATTCTATTCTATTAACTGCCGAATTTTACATTTTTTTCCTGGGTGGAATTTAATTGCTGCAAAGGCTATAAGTGTGAAATGCCCAGTAACAATGCTTTCCGTGGATGGATTTCTCAGGCTGCCTCTTTGAAATCGAACCGTGATTACACGTGACTCGTGGTCACCGCAACAAACCATGAAAGTAGCATTGAATGTTGATAGGGTAGATATTTGTATGCACTGTCACCACCATGGGCATGTGATCGACCTGAAGTTGTATCTGTTATATGGTTTCATATATATAGATTATATTTATTTATTTATTTATTAAATTTTTATACCGCCCTTCTCCCAAAGGACTCAGGGTGGTGTACAGCCAGAATAAAAACAACGATATATACAATTTAAAACAACATTTAAAAAGAGCAAATTTTAAAGGCTGATTATTAAAATTTAAGTTAAAAAGTTAAAAGTATTAAAACCCAATTAAAATACATCACTAATTATGCCAGTCCCGCTTTAATATACAGCAAAGGTCTCCAAACTTGGTAACTTTAAGACGCGTTGACTTCAGATGGCTGGGGAATTCTGGGAGTTGTCATCCACACGTTTTAAAGTTCTGGGAATTCGCACGTCTCAAAGTGGCCAAGTTTGAAGACCCGTGATAGAAAGAGCCAGGGTTGGTGTCATGGTGAAGGCATCAAGTTTGAAATCAGAAGACTGTGAGTTCTAGTCTTGGCCTAGGCACCGAGCCAGCTGGGTGGCCAGTCACAGCCTCTCGGCCCCAAGAAGCAAGCAATGGCAAACCACTTTTGAAATCTTGCCAAGAAAACAGCAGGGATTGTCTAGGTAATTGCCGGAAGTCAAGACTGACTCAAAGAATTTATGTTTCTCTCTCCTTTCCTTCTCTCTCCCCCTTCTCTCTCTCTCTCTCTGTCTCCCTCTCTTTCTCCTCTCCCCTCTCTCCCCTCTCTCGCTTCTCTCCCTTTCCTCTCTCTCTTTTTCCTCCCTCCCCCCTCTCCTCTCTGTCTCTCTCTTTGTCTCTCTCTCTGTCTCTCTCTCTTTCTCCTCCCCTCTCTCCACTCTTTCTCTTCTCTCTCTCCTCTCTCTCTGTCTCTGTCTCTCTTTTTCCTCCTTCCCCCTCTCTCCTCTCTCTCTCTCTCTGTGTCTCTCTGTCTCTGTCTGTCTGTCTGTCTCTCTCTTTTTCCTCCTTCCTCCCTCTCTCCACTCTCTCTCTCTCTCTCTGTGTCTCTCTGTCTCTGTCTGTCTCTCTTTGTCTCTCTCTCTCTCTTCCTAGCTGTAAACTGCTCAAAGCTTATGAATTTGATTCATCCATCAATCAATCTACAATCACCAAATACTGAGAGTAGGTAACCTCAATGACGATAACAGAAATTAAACAATAATTTCAGAATCTTGTAGCGATTTTCTCATGCTGTTTTTCATGCCGAGCTTATTGCATGTTTTTCAAAATGGCTCAGATTCTCTCTTGGAAAAAAAAATTAAATTGATAAAGTTACTGGGGGAAAAAGTAGCCTGGAGATTTATTTAGGACTGAGAATTCAGCTGTTCTTCCACGAATGATCCTCCTGTACAATTTTGCTTTTAAATATCTTTCATACGAAAGTTGTATTTTTAAAAAAAAAAAAAAAATACCACGTATAGCAGCAGCTATGATCTCTTCAAGCTATCCTCTTGGGGGTTTTTATATTGGAAGGGTTTGCTTGATTCTTTCACCTGTCACTTCTAAAAATTTATGTCATTCTGGATTCTTTGGCAAATAATTAAACAGGTTTATGAAAAACCTGAACTCCTACCTTGAAATCTTTGGAGTCAGTAAAGTGGAACATCTCACTTTAAGCTCCCGATGGCAGAAAAGAAAATCTCTAGACTCGATTTTTTGAGTTATAAGCAAACATCACTTCTTCCTGCTCATTGCTTAGCTAACACAATTCTAGCTCTTTGGGAATTAATCTCCAGGTGTATCAAGCACTACAAATAATAATAATAATAATAAAAACTCATTTCAAGAAATCCTGCCTTAGATCCTTTCTCCCCGTTTAAAGGTTTGACAAATGTCACCTCTTCTACTTAGGGTGAACTGGTGACTCTCAAAATATGGGCCTGTATGATCCAAGACAGCTGGTGGGCTCTTAAATCTTTAGGTGGCAAAAAAAGAAAGAAAGAAAGAAAGAAATGGAACTTAAATTGCTTTATTTTTGCTCTCAATTTGGTCTCGGTGATTATGATAGGGCCACCTGGTAGACGCACAGGGCAATTCCAGAAGGACCATGTGTGTGGAATTGCTGGTAATGTGTCAGGGCAGTTAAACATTAAAAAAAAGGGTTTTTGAATTTTTATTTTATAAGGGCCGTTGGTGGCGCAGTGGTCACTCTGCTTACATTGCCAGGAGTTTGATCCTGACCGGCTCAGAGTTGACTCAGCCTTCCATCCTTTTGAGGTTGGTAAAACAAGAACCCAGATTGTTGGGGGGCAAGAGGCTGACAAAATGCTTTTAAAAGAAAAAAAAAAGAAGTTGGCCACGCCCACTCAGTCACATTACCCCTCCTCACCAAGCCACGCCCACAGAACCGGTAGTAACAAGTGTTACATTTCACCACTGCTTCCGCGCATGCCCGCAGTTTAGAAAACATGGTTAAATAGGACGGCATAGTGCCGGGGTTGGGGCGGGCCACAGGTCGTCCCTACCGGTTCGCCCAAACCGGTCTGAACCGACTAAATACCACCTCTGTTCTGAGTGTGTGTTTCTTGTTTGCAGCTCTCCCGAAGGGCCGATCACTTTCTCGATACTCCCTTGAGTTCCAGAGTGAAGGGCTGGATGTAAAACTACACTTTAGTTTACCAAGTCACATGCCGCCTGACCTACATTTAGCCCCAAACGTGGCGGAAAATAAGTCAGCAATTTCTCCAGTTTTTTTTTTCTTTCCTCCTCTTCTTCTTACGAGAAAGTCCAGCTCAGTTTTCTATCTAGTCTCATTTTTTTCCACCGTTCCTGTTGGAAACGTGGCTTTGCTTTCTTTAAACCAAATTAATTTCAAGGGGATTTCTGGCTATGATTTGCTCCGAAGCCGCCTGTGTCCCTGCTAATGCTATCTTGGCATGTTCTGAGATGCGGCCCGCTAGAAGAAGCACTAAAACGAGACGATTTTAATTCTCCCCAAGCCTGCAGTGTAATTTAACCTTTCTTCCTGAAGATCCTCTCCGACCTTAGGGTATTGGGTTGGCTTTTCCAGAATAAAAGCAGACAAGATTGAAATGATAACATACAGTCTATGCTCCAAGGAAATCTTCCAAAGCCATAAAATAAAATCTGGGATGAACAATGGCTGTCGCGGCAGTTAAGATGCAAGTTCTGCATTCGGAATGACATATGTGGAATTAGGGATGAAATTCAGATTTCCTAGAAAAAACAAAACAAAACAGCAACATCAACCTCTGTCTGTATTCCCAGATAAACCAAAGGCAACCCAATTAGCTAATTCTACTTTATTTGTAAGGCACCATTATCTGAATTGCAGATACCCCAGCATCTCTTTTACAGAGGTTCTTTTCTGGTTCCTTCCTTTGCCCATTATGCAGTTGTGGGCTACATCCTCTATTATCCAAACCTTTCCTTTCCTTTCCTTTCCTTTCCTTTCCTTTCCTTTCCTTTCCTTTCCTTTCCTTTCCTTTCCTTTCCTTTCCTTTCCTTTCCTTTCCTTTTCTTCCCTTCCCTTCCCTTCCCTTCCCTTGTCTTCCCTTGTCTTCTTGATTGATTTAACCTTTCCTTCTTCATTGACTTACCCCTCGTCTTGCCTTGCCTCACCTTGCCTCCCCTTCCCTTCTTCATTGACTTACCCCTCGTCTTGCCTCGCCTCGCCTCCCCTTCCCTTCTTCATTGATTTACCCCTTCCCTTCCCTTCCTTTCCATTTTCATTGATTTACCACTTTCCTTCCCAATCTCTCAAGGTAATTCCCATGTAACATTACATCCCTCCTCTAGAATATACATTCCTAGCTTAATGGAACCAATGAAGAATTTTATGTAGGTCAATGCAATTCTTATTAATTATGACTCAGCAGCCCATTACTTATAGAATTATGCTTTTCCTTCAGGGTGTTGAGCAATTAATCTCTTTCCTGCTTGTTTCTTTCTCATATCTGTTTGCACATGCTTTGGTCCAGCTTTAAGGGTACCTCTGGATTTAGCAAACTAGAATTCTGCCACCAGGCTCACAAGAGCCAGTGGGTAATTGAAGAGGATTAAATATGAGTGTGAGACGATTGCTGAATATTGGGGACTATGTGTGGCTGTGGTGTAAGATGTAGTTCAGCTCTGATTTAAGAGCTGCTTTTTGATTAGGCATTGTGTGTGCATTAAGAAGGGACTGGACAGTCACTTGTCTGAAATGATATAGGATCTCCTGCTTAAGCCGGGGGCTGGACTAGAAGACCTCCAAAGCCCCTTCCAGCTCTATTCTGATTCGGATTGCATTGGAAGAAATTGTTAATCCAGTCTAAGAAAAGGACAGTTCAGGTAGTCCTTGACTTATGACCACAATGGAACCCAAAATTTCTATTGCTAAGTGAGACAATTGTTAAATGAGTTTTGCTCCATTTTTCTGAATACCTAAAGAAGCTTCTGAAGGCCCAAAGAAGATCTGAAGAAGCTTCTGAAGACCTGAAGAAGACCTGGAGAAGCTTCTGAAGACCTGAAGAAGACTTGAAGAAGCTTCTGTAGACCTAAAGAAGACCCGAAGAAGCTTCTGAAGACCCGAAGAAGCTTCTATATACCTGAAGAAGACCTGGAGAAGCTTCTGAAGACCTGAAGAAGACCCGAAGAAGCTTCTGAAGACCCGAAGACTTGAAGAAGTTTCTATAGACCTAAAGAAGACCCGAAGAAGCTTCTGAAGACCCAAAGAAGACCCAAAGAGGCTTCTATAGACCTGAAGAAGACCTGGAGAAGCTTCTGAAGACCCAAAGAAGACTTGAAGAAGTTTCTGTAGACCCGAAGAAGACCTGAAGAAACATTTGAAGACCCGAAGAAGACCTGAAGAAGCTTCTGAACACCCGAAAAAGACCTGAAGACCAGCTTCAGAAAGATCTGAAGAAAACTTGAAGAAGTTTCTGTAGACCTAAAGAAGACCTGATGAAGTTTTTGGGTTGAGAAACAAAATGATTGCATCTGTTTCCCCCCAAAAAAGACCCCACCAAGAAAGTCAGCTTGCCTTTGGGAAAAAGCATCTGTAGGACAACCATGACCTGGATGATGGAGAATCTCCACCAGCAAATGTTTCCTTCTGTTCTGTCCCCAGTGAATTAAATCCGCAACGTTATCCTTAAAGGTGTGTACGTACGCAGACGATAAGTCAGGGGTGTCAAAGTCAAGGCGCGGGGGCCGGATTCGGCCCGCGGTGCTTCTGCCCAGTGAAAACAGAGCTCGGGAGGCACATGGGCGGATCTCCCAAACTCCAGTTTTCTCTGGCAGAGGGTTGCAGGAAGCTGTGGCAGCCGAAAACAGAGCTTGGGAGCCGGTTTTTGCTGGCAGAGCACTTGGGCCACCGGAGGCCGCCCCTCCCATGAGATGTCGAGCTGGCCACGCCCACCCTGGCCACGCCCATGCCCACCCCTCCCAAGTTCAAACACAACCCTGATGCAGCCCTCAATGAAATCAAGTTTGATTTCACCCCTGTGATTAGTAGTCGCCTTGGTTGTGGGCTTTGAGCTTCAACATCATATCCTGGAAAAAAACCCCAAAAACCTGATTTGCTTGAAGATTCTCCTCGCGCAGTGTAATAACCCTCAAAAAATAGTCCCCCTTAAACGAAATCACAGTACCCGTTTTTTTGCTTTCTTTCTTTTTTTCTTTTTTTTGCATCCTTCCTTGCCAGATTGATGATGTTTTTTAGCAGCACATCCTTAAGGGGCTATTAGCCTATGCAAAAAATAAAAATTCCCTCTTCTCGGTCTAAAAATATTTCCTAACAACCCTAAACAAAATTTAAGGAGTTGAAAATTACCTTTTAGAGCTCCCAGTTGGAAAGCACAGCGTGAGCACTAAATTATCCCCATAATTACACCAGTAATAATGCTCAACCTTCACGCAAACAATATGGCCCTTAAAGGAGAGTTGACTTCGCGCAAGTATATCATACCGCCGGTGTTCCTAAGGCAAGGCCGGCCCACCAGCTGGAAGGAAATATTCTTTCCTGCCTTAAAATTGAGGAGAACCTGCAAGTAAACAGATTTATGAAACGAAATGAAAGTCAGAGAAGCTCCCCTCCCATCACCGTCATATCCATTTCATGCTGGTTTCGCAAAAGGGGATTTGAAAGATTTATTTATAGAGAAGATGTGGACCTGGTCTTTGGTCACCCCACTGTTAAAAAAGATGTTGAGCCCAGGGGTGAAATGTAAAATTTGTTACTACCGGTTCTGCGGGCGTGGCTTGGTGGTGGTGGGTGTAATGTGACTGGGTGGGCATGGCCAACTTGTGTTTTTTTTTTTACTTTTAAAAGCATTTTTTCCTGTATAAATGCTTTTCTGTAAAAAAAAAATGCTTTTAAAAGGCTGTGAGGATCCCAGCTGACTTGCCTGATCGTCAGAGGCTCTTGTTTTCTTTTAAAAGCATTTTTTTGCCTTTAAAAGAAAAAAAAAGCCTCTGATGATCAGGCAACTCAGCTAGGATCATCGGAGCCTTTTAAAAGCATTTTGTATACCGAAGGCTCTGACGATCAGCTAAGATCACCAGAGCCTTTTAAAAGCATTTTTTACAACCTCTTTGGCTGAAAAAATGCTTTTAAAAGACTCTGACAATCCCAGCTGAGCCGCACGATCATCAGAGGCTTTTTTTTAACTTTTAAAACTATTTTTTTGGCCGAAGAAAAAATGCTTTTAAAAGTAAAAAAAAAAAGCCTCTGATAATCACGCGGCTCAGCTGGGCATGTTGGGGGGCGCAGGGATTTTTGCTGGTTCTCTGAATCACCTGTCACCATCGTTACCGGATCGGACAATCCGGTCCGAACTGGGAGCATTTCACCCCTGGTTGAGCCTTCAGAAAAAGTGCAGAGAAGAGCAACCAAGAAAATTAGGGGACTGGAGGCTAAAACAAACGATGAACGGTTGCAGGACCTGGGCATGGCTAGTCTAGTGAAGAGAAGGACCAGGGGAGACATGATAGCAGTCTTCCAGTATTTGAGGGGCTGCCACAGAGAGGATGGGGACAAGCTATTTTCTAAAGGCCAGACAAGGAACAATGGATGGAAACTGATCAAGGAGAGATTCAGTCTGGAAGTAAGGAGAAATTTTCTGACAGTGAGAACAATCAACCCATGGAACAGAAGTTGCCTTCAGAAGTTGTGGAAGCTTCATCACTGGAGGCTTTCAAGAAGAGACTGGACTGCCATCTGTCAGAAATAGTGTAGGGTCTCCTGCTTGGGTGGGGAGGCTTGGACTAGATGACCTACAAGGTCCCTTCTAACTCTGTTAATCTGTAAATCTATAAACCTCATGCAGAGAATTTGGGGATGGTGAAGCTGGAATTGGGGCTTTGTTTTCCCATCTTCTCCCTGGTGCGAGAAGTCAGGAGCCAGCATAGATGTCTAAAGCACAGTGTTATGCCTCGTCCTTCCTCCTCTCCTCAGCCGGGCCCCTCCCGCCTCCTCCCGGGCCTGCTATCAGATTCAGAGTCTGATAATGAAGAGGAACGGCCTGGCATGCCCCCAGCCCCCAGCCCTGGCCCCATGCCCAGTCAGAATGTCAGGAATGAACAAACAAACCTCACTCCTACAGCATGTGAGCAGGGAGCCAGCCACGTGCTGGAATTACCGACAGCAGATCCAGCTGAAGAGAATTCACAGTGGGAGGATCCCCGCTTCCGGAGATCAGAGAGGCGACGTCAGCAAAAGGAAGGGAGGGGCAGGCCTGGATAATTGCTGAGTCGTGGAGCCACACCCCACATCCTATATAAAGGACAGCTTGAGTCAAGCAACTTTGAGTCAAGCAAAGTCTCATTTAGTTTGCTGAAGTCACAACTTGGATTCCTGCCTGCCCTGAGAAATCTGAAAGGAATTTGGCAAAGCTTCAGAGGCTTCGTGGCCACGCTTGATACAGACTTCCCAGACCCGGTCGTCGGAAGGGGAGGGGGACATGACACATAGGTAGTCCTTGACTTAAGGCCACAATGGAGCCAAAATTTCTGTTCTGCTTCTCATCCAAGAAGCTTCTTCATCTTCTTCGGGCCTCTAGAAGCTCTTTCATTCTTTCTTCGGGTCTTCTTCGGTTTCCCTTTCTCGATGAGAGTAACTTTATTTAAATTGCCCAGAAGTAAAACCGCGTTGCCTTAGAAAGCAAAATAAACCCTGTGCTAAATTGCATGACATTCGCTTCGTTAAGAGCCGTAGCTAATTGGACATGGGAGCAACTCCTGGGTTATTGTGTTTTTTGGCACCGTGTGGCGCTTGGCACCTGCAGACCAGGCTCATATCTCCAGAATTATTCTGTCCTGTAATTATTCTAGTTATTTGCTATGTAACCTACACTATCAGATGGCAAAGTTGTTCTCCCCTCTTAACGTTTATTGGAGTTTGAATTACCGACTTTTGATTGTGGTCCCTTAGGGTAATTTTGTTTGTATAGGGCTGTTGTGTGTGTGGTTTTTTTTGGGAGGGATGGGGGAGGCCTTTAAATGGATGTTAGAATGAATGAAGGCACTTTCTGCGTAAGCACCGTGCCTCGGCCTTAGTAACTACCAAGAGAATGACTCTCTGTAAAAATCGTAATGACTTGAAGGGCAATTCTTGCCTTGTGAGTTACGAGATTGCTGCAAATAGCAAACAAGGATAAGTGTGTAGTTTACGTTGACAGATTAACAGAGTCGGAAGGGACCTGGTAGGTCATCTAGTCCAACCCTCTCCGCCCAAGCAGGAGACCCTACACCATTTCTGACAGATGGCAGTCCAGTCGCTTCTTGAAAGCTTCCAGGGATGAAGCTCCCACAACTTTTAATTAATTCAGAATAGAGCTAGAAGGGACCTTGGAGGTCATCTAATCCAACCCCCCCCTACTCAGGAGACCTTACACCATTTCTGACAGATGGCAGTCCAGTCTCTTCTTGAAAGCCTCCAGTGATGAAGTTCCCACAACTTCTGAAGGCAAGCCGTTCCAACTGAGTAACAAAATTACAGAGTTGGAAGGGACCTTGTAGGTCATCTAGTCCAACCCCCTCCGCCTCCGTGTGTGCCCTGCACTTACCTGCATCCAAAAAGGGCCGCGTGGGGACTCCTGGGAGCGGCGGAGCAGGGTGGGCATGCGGGCTGGCCAGGAATGGGATTTGGGGGTTCTCTGAACTGCATAGAATCTTAGCTAAGGGTTCTCCCAAACCCCTGCGAATCCCCAGCAGCCCATCCTTGTGGAGCGCCACCTACAACTTCTGAAGGCAAGCCGTTCCACCGCTTAATTGTTCTCGTCGTCAGAACATCGAGTAACTCTCGTTAAGTCAGCCTATGATCATCGTCTGATTTTTGTTAGACGTTTCCATTCCTCCGGCTGTGATTTGCGGCTGTTCAATCCTCATTTTTGTCTCTTCATTTTGGGTACCGTCCAGGTACCGTTTCATCTGAATTGGCCCGTTGTCGTTTCTCGAGAATGGAAAAACCCACCGACTACCTTCGCTTGACGTGTCGTCTCTACCACCTTTTCACAAAGGCTGTGTAGTTGAACCCTCCGATTTCAACGGAAGCCCTCTTTGACTGGGTGCTGTGAAATTCCATTAAGGGTTTTTTTCCCCCCTCTTCTAGCACCGCTAGGTTAAAAAAAAAAATGTGGAAAAAGCAAGTGCCAAATTTCAGGTTTTAAAGTGTGCCTCCACGTGGGATTAAAGCTATTTGATGGTTTTTTTTTGTTGTTGTTTTCTTTAGAAAAAGAACGCCTTGTGTAAAATAAAGCGGAGCCTTACCTGCGAAACGGTCCTAAATTGAAGATATTTCCCAGCCATTTTCGGGGGGCAAAAGGAGAAACTCGAGAGCACTTGCCTCCGTAGCACCTGCTCTGCTTGGTATCCTTGATAGTTAGTAATCTGTACGGTTAAATATTCATTCATGAGCTGTTACAGTAATTAAATCCCTTTGCAAAGAGATGTGCTATAAGGAGTCTCTGGGGGGGCGGGACGTACATTCCAAATGTAATCTTGCAAATTAACAAAGCTTTTCGGTTATTTAGTGGTGTTAGTATGCTAATCTCCCCCCTCCCCCCGTGTTAATCTTAACTAAAAAAAAAAGAGAGTTCTCCCCCCTTTCTTTTAAAATGATTGCGCATGGGTGCAACCTCTTGATGCTATTCTTGCTATGGGGGCTACTCTTTTTTTTTTAAAACAGAGTTGGAAGGGGCCTTGGTCCCTGCTCAGGCAGGAAACCCTACGCCACTTCAGACAAATGGTTATCCAACCTCTTCTTAAAAACTTCCAGTGTTTTTGGTCCAGGACAAGTAAAAGACCTTGGAGTTTTCATATCAAATGATCTAAGTGCCAAAGCCCATTGCAACTACATAGCAAAAAAAGCTCTAAGAGTTGTAAACCTAATTTTGCGTAGCTTCTTTTCCAAAAACACCACACTACTAACCAGAGCATACAAAACATTTGCAAGACCCATTCTTGAATACAGCTCACCTGTCTGGAACCCGTACCACATCTCTGACATTAATACAACTGAACGAGTCCAGAAATATTTTACAAGAAGAGTCCTCCACTCCTCTGTAAACAACAAAGTACCTTATACCTCCAGACTTGAAATCCTGGGATTAGAGAACTTAGAACTCCGCCGACTCAGACGTGACCTGTGTTTAACACACAGAATCATCTATTGCAATGTCCTTCCTGTTTATTTATTTATTGTTTGAATTTATATACCGCCCTATCTCCCAAAGGACTCAGGGCGGTTCACAGGCATATAAAAACATCAATATACAAATTAAAACAATCATTAAAAAACTTATTCTACTGCCCAATTAATTAAAAGTAAAAAATATAGATATTAAAATCAATTTAAAAACCCCTCTAAATTTAAAATCTAAAAAACTAAGCCAGTCCTGCACAGATGAATAAATGTGTCTTGAGCTCGCGACGGAAGGTTCGAAGGTCCGGAAGTTGACGGAGTCCTGGGGGGAGTTCGTTCCAGAGGGCGGGAGCCCCCACAGAGAAGGCCCTTCCCCTGGGCGTCGCCAGACGACACTGCCTAGCTGACGGCACCCTGAGGAGTCCCTCTCTGTGAGAGCGCACGGGTCGGTGAGAGGTATCTGGTCGCAGTAGGCGGTCCCAGAATAACCCGCCCTATGCCATGGAGCGCTTTAAAGGTGGTCAAAAACCTTGAAGCGCACCCGAAAGCCACAGGTAGCCAGTGCAGACCGCGCAGGATAGGTGTTATCACGGGAGCCACGAGGCTCCATCTATCACCCGCGCAGCCGCATTCTGACTAACTGTAGCCTCCGGATGCCCTTCAAGGGAGCCCCATGTAGAGAGCGTTACAGTAATCCAGGCGAGACGTCACGAGGCGTGAGTGACCGTGCATAGGGCCTCCCGGTCCAGAAAGGCGAACTGGCGCACCAGGCGAACCTGGTAGAACGCTCTCCTGGAGACGGCTGTCAAATGATCTTCTAGAGACAGCCGCTCATCCAGGAGGACGCTTGTTGCGCACCCTCTCCATCGGGGCCAATGACTCGCCACCGATGGTCAGCCGCGGATTTAGCTGACTGTACCGGGACGCCGCATCCACAACCACTCTGTCTTGGAGGGATTGAGCTTGAGCCTGTTTCTCCCCATCCAGACCAGACGGCCTCCAGACACCGGGACAGCACTTGATGGCTTCGTTGGGGTGGTCCGTGTGAAAAGTACAGCTGGGTGTCATCCGCGACAGCTGGTACCTCACACGAACCCACTGATGATCTCACCCAGCGGCTTCATATAGATGTTGAACAGAAGGCGAGAGGATCGATCCCGCGGCACCCCACAAGTGAGGCGCCCGGGCCGACCTCTGCCCCTGTCAACACCGACTGCGACGGTCAGAGAGATAGGAGGAGAACCACCGATAAACGGTGCCTCCCACTCCCAATCCTCTAACCGCGCAGCAGGATACCATGGTCGATGGTATCAAAAGCCGCTGAGAGGTCTAATAGGACCAGGGCAGAGGAACAACCCCTATCCCTGGCCCTCCAGAGATCATCCACCAACGCGACCAAAGCCGTCTCCGTGCTGTACCCGGGTCGGAAACCGGACTGAACGGGTCTAGATAGACAGTTTCATCCAGGTGCAAGGGAAACTGATATGCCACCATATTTCTACAACCTTCGCCGTGAAGCGAAGGTTGAGACGGGACGATAATTACCAAAAACAGCCGGGTCCAGGGAAGGCTTCTTGAGGAGGGCCCTCACCACGGCCTCTTTCAAGGCGGCCGGAAAGACACCCTCCATCAAAGAAGCGCTCGTAATCGCCTGGAGCCAGCCTCGTGTCACCTCCTGCGTGGCCAGCACCAACCAGGAGGCACGGGTCCAGTAAACACGTGGTGGCATTCAGCCTCCCCAACAACCTGTCCATGTCCTCGGAGCGACAGGGTCAAACTCATCCCATAAAATGTCACCAAGACCACCCTCAGCCGCCTCACCAGATCACCGCAATCTTGGTCCAAACCATCCCGGTTGAACGATTTTATCGTATAGATAACCGTTAAACTCTCAGCACGCCCCTGTATCGGGTCATCCCGCCCCTGGTGTAGGAGGGAGCGGGTCACCAACAGGGCGGCTGGGCGGTTATCTGCCGATGCAATGAGGGAGGAGGCGAGCTACGCCGCCTCCTCATTGCCACTAGGTAAGCCCTAGTATAGGACTTCACTAGTGTCCGATCAGCTTCTGAACGGCTAGACCTCCAGGAACTCTCTAGGCGCCTTCTCCGCGCTTCATCCTCTCAGCTCCTCAGAGAACCAAGGAGCCGGTTGGGACCTGCGCCGGTCAGAGGTCGCAAAGGCACGACCCGGTCTAAGGCCCCGCCGCCCGCTCCCAGGCCGCAACAAGTTCCTCAGCCGAGCCGTGAGCCAGACCCTCAGGAAATGGCCCAAGCTCCGTCCGAACCCTCCGGGTCCATCAGGCGCCTGGGACGGAACCAACGTGTCGGCTCCGTCTCCCTGCGGCGGTGAATGGCGGTCAGAAAGTCCAGGCGAAGAAGAGTGATCTGACCATGACAAAGGTTCAATGACTATTTCCTTTAAGTCCAGATCTCTCAACCACTGACCAGAGACAAAAATCAGGTCCAGGGTGCCACCCCAATGTGAGTAGGGCCATCAATTACTTGGGTCAGGTCCAAGGCCGTCATGGAAGCCATGAACTCCCGAGCTGCCGATGACGAGCCGGACGATGGCAGTTAAAGTCCCCATGACTAAAAGTCTGGGGTCTCAACTGCCACCCGGCCAGCACCTCCAGGAGCTCGGGCAGGGCAGCTGTCACGCAGCAAGGAGCCAGGTACGTGATCAGCAAACCCATCTGGCACCTATGGCCCCATCTCACAAAGAGGGATTCGCACCCGCAATCTGAGGTACAGTGGTCTCCTCGGCTCTAGACTTTCTCTAATCACAACCGCCACCCCCACCCCTACCCTGGGCCTCGGCTGATGGAATGCACGGAAACCCGCGGGCACATCTCAACAAGGGCACACCCCTTCAGTGCCCAGCCAGGTTTCCGTGCGCCTATAAGGTCCGCAGCCCCTGAATAAGGTCGTATACTAGGGGCCTTATTAACTACGGACCGCGGCGTTGCATAACATCAGCCAAGGCCCAGGCTCTGGGGTCATGACCATCCGGGAACGGGAAAAGGACGGGATCGGGCGCGACCGCTTGCAAACATCGGGTGCGCGCCCCAAAACGATATGATCCTCCCCTTCCGCCATATCTGCCCCTCTCACTTACCGTGGGAATCAGGCCGCCCTCACCAACAGGAACGCAATCTCCCCCCCTAACCTCCGAACCTATTAAAAAACCGTCACGAGCAGGCGCAAGGACTGGCTCCCCTCCCCACGGGCTACCCCCAACGCCCGTCCTAACCTCCCACCCCTTAAAAAGCCCTATCTAAAACCCCACAGGCTCTTTTTTCGTGATGCCACCTCTGTGGGTCCCAAGACCACATTGAGGCCGCCCTTGATAATGCAAGGGCCATTCCTGCGAGGCGGGGCACCTCGCAGGCGCAAGAGTTCCAAGGCAGAATATCGCATAAATAAATAAGTTAAAAGCATACACAGGAGAGAGCAGACGACGTGAAGTAGCAAAGTAATGTCTGGGGTGGCAAGGTGTAATGCCAAGTCCGGGTGGATACCCATCTGCCCAATGTCTTCAGATGGTGGCTGGCTTAAAGCTGATACAAGATGGTATAAGTCGCAGATGCAGTCTGGTAGTAAAATGATTGTGGTTCTGAAAAGCTCAGTCCTAAAATCCGTCCTAATAGGGGTGGTATTCATCTCCCCGTTAAATGGCGTCACCGATATTTCCAGAGTGGATGTTTCCTCATAAGATGTTGCAAAGTAGGGCCCCAATATCCATTCGGTCTCCAATCACCTTCCCGAACAGTCCCAAAAATGACCATCAGCCAGCCATATAAGATGCAAGGTGACAAATGCAGCTGGCCCATGATTGCAGATGAAAATGCAACTCCCAGTCCGAGAAGAAGCAGGCCCCGCTAGGCCTAACCAGGCCAAACTGGGCCAGGACACCTCCGGTGGGGCCACAAGAGGGATCTATCACAGCCCTTCACCCTAGGCCCTAGAGCCTAGGCCCCTCCGCCAAGTCCAAAGGGGGGTCAGGGGAAATAAAGAAGAGCTGGAGAGCCCAGAAGACATCCAAAGACGCCAGATGCCAGAAAAGTGATGAAACGATGAAACGATGAAACGGAGGGGGAAACCCAGCTGTTAAAGACTACTTCAGCTTCAATCGCAATAATACAAGAGCAAACAATAGATTCAAACTTAATGTTAACCGCTTCAATCTTGATTGCAGAAAATATGACTTTTGTAACAGAGTTGTTAATGCTTGGAACACACTACCTGACTCTGTGGTCTCTTCTCAAACTCCCAAAATTTTTAACCAAAAACTGTCTACCATTGACCTCACCCCATTCCTAAGAGGACTATAAGGGGCGTGCATAAGTGCACAAAAGTGCCTACCATTCCTGTCCTATTGTCTTCTTTCATTATATGTGTTTATATATAATGTTGTGACAAAATAAATAAATAAATAAATAAAAGAAGCAATGGGTGGAAACTAATCAAGGAGAGAAGCAACTTAGAACGAAGGAGAAATTTCCTGACAGTGAGAACAATTAATCAGTGGAACAACTTGCCTGCAGAAGTTGTGAATGCTCCAACACTGGAAGTTTTTAAGAAGAAGTTGTATAACCATTTGTCTGAAGTGATGTAGGGTTTTCTGGAAAGTAGAATCTGATAACAACACGGGGATAGCCTTCCTTTGGGGTTGATCCAGCTCCTTAAAATTCTATTTTTCTATGGAAGCTCGAAGCCTACCTTTTCTACCGATGCTACCACCTTGAGTCATAAATAATGTCCTTTATTGTACCCATATATTGGCACCGAGGAAATGACAACAACTGGGTTTTATTATCACTCTCCTTCCCCTTCAGGGTCCCTAGGCAGCTTCAGTTTGCCTGCTGCCTCCTCCGCCATGCAATTCAAAATTCCCTGACAGCAATCGTGGGTGTAAAAACAGCACCTTATTTGTCCCTCCCAATACCTTCCAGCTACTGGCTGGAGCTTAATCTCTAAACTAGGATTTAATTTTACCCAATATAGGGTCATAATTCTTATTTTTTTTCGGGCAGTGGGGAAGTAAGTAGCCCTCTGAGCCAATGACTCACCTAGTCCCAGAAGATCCGAATGCTAAATCATTATTAATAAGTGCAGATTCTCCGAGTTTTAGCCCGTCTGCCTCTTCTAGGTTTATGTGATCGGAATAAAGCGAGTTTCCCCGCCGAGGATGTGAGCTGGAAGCGAGGTTTGAAAAGGAAGGGCTATAAAGGAAGGGAACCCAGATGGTGCCCTTTGCTGGGTGAACTGCTCGGTTTAACATACAGATGGTCAACCTGTTTCCCCGTAGATGTGGCTGTTACCTCCTCCGTGCCTAATAATATCTGCCAGCACAGCCGGATGAAAGTTGTAGGTCAGCAACATCTGGAAGGCGAAAGATTCTCTACGTTAATGTAGGGTTTTCCGTAGGAGTGGTGGCGGTGGCCCAGAGGTGGAGCTGTCGCCTCGCAATCAGGAGGCTGTGAGTTCGATCCTAGGTAGAGGGCAGATATTTCTCTCTCTGGGCACACACTGAGAATAGATCTGCTGAACAAAACTCCGCATTGGCGACAGGAAGGGCATCCGGCCATTAAAACATTGAACTCCATTCAGTTGCCCAGACTCTGCCCCGCAAGGGATTACAGGGTCGTTAAATGATGATGATGATGATGTAGGGTTTTCTGTGGTCCAAGGTTGGTTCCCAGAATTCGTTTGCGTCTCTCTCTGCGCCTCTTAGCTTGACAAATATTTCCCCCCACTATCTGTTGTTCTAACGTGTGGCAAAGGATTTGAAAAGGTTCTTTCAAAGGAAAGGAGCACTATTTTGTGACCATCGGACCAGCCAAATCCATGGGAAAGCCAGATTCACATAATAACTGTCTTACTAACTTAACAACTGCATTGTTAAGAGTTGGAAGGGACCTTGGAGCTCATCTAGTCCAACCCCTGCCCCCACTCTACACCAATTCTGACAGATGGCAGTCCAGTCTCTTCTTGAAAGCTTCCAGGGATGAAGCTCCCACAACTTCCAAAGGCAGCTTCTGTTCCATCCGTTGATTATTCTCACTGTCAGAAAATGTCTCCTTATTTCCAGATTGAATCTCTCCTTGATCAGTTTCCATCCATTATTCCTTGTCTGGCCTTCGGGTGCTTTGGAAAATAGCTTGAGCCCCCCCCCCCTGCTCCCTGTGGCAGCCCCTCAAATATTGGAAGACTGCTATCATGCCTCCCCGGGTCCTTCTGTTCACCAGACTAGCCAGGCCCAGTTCCTGCAACCGTACATCGTATGTTTTAGCCTCCAGTCCCCTCATCATTCTGGTTGCTCTTCTCTGCACTCTTTCTAGAGCAGGGGTGTCCAAACTTTTTTGAGTGAGGGCCAAATACAGAAAAATAAGCAAAGGCCCGGGCCACGGGGGGGGGGGGGGGGATGGGCGTGGCTTATTTTGGGGTGTGGCTTGGTGGTCATGTGACTGGTGGGTGTGGCTAACTGCTCATGTGACTGAGTGGATGTGGCTATGGGCATAGAAACTACTCAGAGGGCTAAAAAAAGTAATTTTTGACCAGTCCTCACACTTATGACCATCCTCACATTTATGCCCATTGCAGCATTTTTTTTTTTTTTTATAAAAAGTTTTATTTTTACAATCATATCAAATAATTCATCCAATGTACAGTTATATACAATTAGTCGGGCTTGCCCAGTCACCACCACCCTTTTTAACACTCCCTCTTCTACCTTCTTTTACTTTCCAAACCTTCCTCTCCTTCTCTTATCTACATCCACTCCTCCCTCCACCCTACACCTTCCTTCTCCCTCTACTATCCCTCTTCCTTCCTCTTCTCCTCTTTCCTACCTCCTACTCTCTCTTTTCTCCCTCCCCACCGTTCTAAAATGGTAACTATGCAGACCCGACCCTACATTAATTATATTTCTTCAATAATCCCTGTACATTAACCATCACTCCATCTCTACCAAACCCCCCAATTCCCTCCCCTTACCCCCACCCCCACCCCGACTTCCCAGAACAAAATGCAGGGTATCAAAACTAACAATCATAATCCAAAATAATTCCTAAATTATAATCTTTAGTCACACCACACTTAGTCACACTCTCAATTCCCCTCTCCTTCAAAAATATATCTAATACAAAATATTTCCTAAATTTACTCATATGCTATTCGATATTTTTTTTTATCTGATACTTATTTTAAATATAATCAATCCACATTTTCCATTCTAAAATATATTTTTCTAGTATATAGTCTTTCAAGTAAGCGGAGATTTTTGTCATCTCTGCCAGATTTGATACTTTGAGTGTCCATTTGTTGTTTTGTTTTGTCCATTCTTCGATTGTAGGCATTTTTAACAACCATATCACTCATTTCACAACTGCTTCACAACTGGACAACAAACAGTATATAAGCCTAGTAAATTCATGTGTGGCCCGGGCCACACACAAGAGGTAACATATTGACACATGATTACTGTGTGTATTTCTAACTCGCCTATAATGTGAAGAACATTGCTCTCAGTGGGAGCAGTGATGCTGTCCTTTGGATTGAAGGATGGCTGGGATGTCAGGAGAAAGTTTGGTGGTTGAGACACGAAGGACTTCACAGAGATGGCTATCAGTCATTCTGGATCTCAGTCTGCTTTTGTTCTGATTTAACAGAGAAAATGTTTGTTCACATATGTATGTTGAGCCGAACAGGCTCATCATTCTTTTTGCATGGCGTCTCATCAGAGGAAACTTGGCATGATCCAAATTCTGATAGAAGTCAGGGAGGGAGAGAAGCTGATGTTGACTCTTCAGAGAATCATCACATTGCATTTCAATCAGTTCTAACTGCAGACTCTCCTCCACTTCTTCTGCATCCACCAGGAAGGGGGTCGAGAACAGCTTGATTTGTTTTTCAATGACAGAAAAATCTTGAAAACGCTGGTTGAATTCTGTCACGAGAGATGTAATTATAGAAACATATTTCTCCTTTTTAGCAGAAAGGTCTGCCTTTGGAAAAGCAGACTTGATTTCAGACAGCGAGGGAAGTGTACAGCATTAAAGCTTCGTAGTTGTGTCTCAAACAGGCGGAGCTTTACACAGAAGGCTTTCATGTGCGCATACAGGTGTGATACCAGCTGTTCTTTGCCTTGTAGGTTCTTGTTCAGTGTATTCAGATGATGAGTAAGATCAACTAAAATGCCAGGTCTGCCAGCCACAGAGGGTCACTCAGTTCATGAAGAGGTCGGTCCTTCTCTTTCAAAAAATTGTCAATTTCTGATCTCAGCGAATAAAACCGCTGCAGAACAGAGCCACGGCTGAGCCAGCGCACATCAGAGTGGTAGAGTACATCCCCGTATTCAGCATCCATGTCAGATAAGAAAGCTTGAAATTCCCTGTGGTACAGTCCTCTAGCTCGAATTATGTTGACAGTTTTTACAACAGTGTTCATCACATCGCCCAGCTGCACAGTCTTGGCACACAGTGCTTCTTGGTGGATTATACAGTGCATCCTAACAGCCTCACCTCCGCTCTCTTTTACCTTGACGCACACCATGGATGCCATTCCTTTGCGCTCACCCGTCATGGCCGGAGCTCCATCCGTTGTTACTCCACAGAGCTTGTCCCATTTAAGCCCCATCTTTTCAATTGCCTCTGACACAGCGTCAAAATATTTCCACCTGTCGTTGTGCCTTTTAGGCTCATCATATCAAGCAGCTCCTCCGTACAGCAAAATTATCATCGACTCCCGCAAAAATTAAAAGCTGTGCGGTGTCTGTGGCGTCTGTGCTCTCATCGCATGCTATCGAGTAAAAATCAAAAGCACAAGCTTTCTCTCTCAGCTGAAGTTTCAGGTTAGCTGACAAGTCCTCGATTCTCCGCACCACTGTATTTCTGGATAAGGTCACGTTGTTGAAATCCTGCACTTTTTCCGGGCACATTACTTCTGTGACTTTGATGAGGCACTGCTTTATGAAATCACCGTCTGAGAACGGTTTGCCATGCTGGGCAATAAGTTTTGCGACTTCATAGCTTGCTGCTGTGGCGTTTTCCTGTATTTTGTTAGCACGAAATAAAAACTGTTGTTGAGCTTGCAGGCTAGCTGCCATTTGCTTGAATTTCTCTGCTCGTTTGGCACCTGTGTACGATGCGTAGCTCTGATGCTTGGTCTCATAGTGCCGATGGACATTATACTCTTTCATCACGGCAACATCTTCATTGCAAATCAAACAGACACACTTTCCGTTGATTTCTTTAAAGAAATATTCATTTTCCCACCGTGTTTGAAATCTTCTACACTCACTTGCTATCTTGCGTTTCTTCGGTGCTGCCATTTCTGGTGACTCGTGGTAAATAGACTATATCAGAGGCCTGAAAACCTGGGACATTACAATACAGATGGATACAGTCAGTCTACTAAAAAGCAACAATATGTGGATATCATCTTCAATTAAGGGGGGAAAATGTTTCATATTCATTCATCTTGGCCAGGGTGTCCAAACTTGTCCTTAAGACTTGTGGATTCAACTCCCAGAGTCCTCAGCCAGCAAAGCTGGCTGAGGAACTCTGGGAACTGAAGTCCACAAGTCTCAAAGAGACCAAGTTTGGACACCTGTTCTAGACTCTCGATCATCCCTGTTGCTTCTCTCCAAATGTATCTAAATTGGTCTCAATCCATATTTGTGGTACTCAAAATTGGACCCTGTACTGAAAGTAAAGAATGATTAATGCAGAAAAAAGACCTATTTCTGATAATGCAAGATAAAATACATTTGCATTATTTATATCGCAGCCATTATTTATTGAATTTATATGCCTTCCATCTCTGTGATAATGCAACTCTGGGCATCATGTTATATGGCTGAGTCACATTCAGTTTGTAGTAACATAACAACATGCAATTCAATTTTCTTGATGAGTACCATTGATAGCTGGGGAATTCTGGGAGCTGAAGTCCACCTACTTTAAAGTTACCGAGTTTGTGTGTCCAATCACACCTGGCCAATAAAGAATTCAATTCAATTCAATTCAATTCTATTCTATTCTATTCTAATTCTATTTGTTTTTAATATCCCCCAAAATACTTCATTCTGTAGGAGGGTGGGTGGGTGTGTGCTGACTTTATACAGAATCTGTATAAAGGGGGGAAAAAACCCAATACCTCTGAGCATCTGTCGAGTAACCTCATGGACTCCCAGGGTATGAGCTTCACTCTTGGGGTCTGGTGTTCTCCCAGGAATTTCCACCCAGAAGCATCCAAAAGAAAGAAGTTTATCCAAAATTAAGATACCCCTCGGGGTGTCCCTAGTCCGCTATTCCTTTTCAAGATAATTGCAATTCTCCCATCGAGGCCCACCTGGATACTTTTGTTTTCTCTCCAGACCGGGAGAAGGAAGAGGTACAGGAGAGGGATGCTTATGGCTCCTGCAGGATCAGCCCGCTGGAGGGATTTAGGGTGAAAAGTGGTGGCTGCAGGCGCCGCCACGAGTGGTTTGTCTTGGCAAGAGGCGGCGGCGGCGCGGCTCCAGTATCGGAGGGTAGCCATAGAAACCGGCACAGCGCCATAGCAAACTGGATCCTTCCTTCCCCCGGGACACAAGGAGGGAGGAGGCAAGACTGGCCGGATCCGCTCCGCCCGTCGGTCAAGCTGCGTCAAGGGCTGCAGCGGTAGCCGCGGGTGCGGTAAAAGCAAGAGGAGGAGGAAGAAGAGGAAGCGCCGGGGAAGGGAGGCAGAGCCCGCAGTCTCCGGGCCGGAGGAGTCGGGCCTTGGTTGCTGCCAGAGGAGAGCAGGTGGGGCAGCCAGAAGAGAGCAGCAAGGCGGCGATCAGCCCCCAGGCTGGCGATTCGAGCCCTGCAGATTGGAAGAAGCGCGCCGGGGGGAAAAGAGGGTTTCTTTGAAACTGGAGAAAACCCGGAAGATACTCGGCGGATCCTTCCCCGGCAGACTCCTGGTTCCCGCTTCTGCAGAAGCCAGAAAATCCGCCTTGCCCAGGTTTTCAAACCCTGGAAAGACTTTGGCTCGGATTTGGGTTTTGCATTTTATTCCTGAGATTTCTTCTTGCGCCGCCTAGCAGTCCGCTCATTTCCCACCCACCCTTAGAAATGGAGCGCGCTCCCTTTTTCCCCTGTCTAGACGGCAGGCGCTGTTAACCCTCCGAGCTTTTAACTCGGGATTTGCGCGGAATTTACTTCAGTGCAACCAAGGCGCGTGGATTGATGTGTCCAGTTCGTGCAACACGCCCAGCAGGATTTTTCCCCCCGAATTGCATATTGGTTTGATCAATGCATTCCTTTGATTTAAAATTCCACCCAAGCCTCCAATTTTACACCGGATTAAAAGACTGTCGGGTCTCTCCTTTTGGTGACGCGCTGCTTTCGCGCTTGCTGCCTCTTTCGCGCTTGCCGCCCCCCCCCTCCCTTCGTTATTCCCACCCGAGGAAGGCGAGGACAGAGCTGCTGGGCCGGGCACGGCCAGCAGCCTCTTCAGCTTGCTGCCGCCTCCCCCCGTTATTCCCACCCGAGGAAGGCGAGACAGAGCTGCTGGGCGGGCACGGCCAGCAGCCTCTTCGCTTGCTGCCGCCCCCTCGCCGTTATTCCCACCCGAGGAAGGCGAGGACAGAGCTGCTGGGCCGGGCACGGCCAGCAGCCTCTTCGCGCTTGCTGCCGCCCCCCCCGCCGTTATTCCCACCCGAGGAAGGCGAGACAGAGCTGCTGGGCGGGCACGGCCAGCAGCCTCTTCAGCGCTGCTGCCGCCTCCCCGCCGTTATTCTCACCCGAGGCGAGGACAGAGCTGCTGGGCGGGCACGCCAGCAGCCTCTTCGCGCTGCCGCCTCCCCTTCGTTATTCTCACCCGAGGAAGGCGAGGACAGAGCTGCTGGGCCGGGCACGGCCAGCAGCCTCTTCAGCTGCTGCCGCCCCCCCCTCGCCGTTATTCCCACCCGAGGAAGGCGAGACAGAGCTGCTGGGCGGGCACGGCCAGCAGCCTCTTCGCTGCTGCCGCCTCCCCTTCGTTATTCCCACCCGAGGAAGGCGAGGACAGAGCTGCTGCCGGGCACGGCCAGCAGCCTTCGCGCTGCCGCCTCCCCTCGTTATTCCCACCCGAGGCGAGGACAGAGCTGCTGCCGGGCACGCCAGCAGCCTCTTCGCGCTGCCGCCTCCCTTCGTTATTCCCACCCGAGGAAGCCGAGACAGAGCTGCTGGGCCGGGCACGCCAGCAGCCTCTTCGCGCTTGCTGCCGCCCCTCCCCTTCGCTATTCTCACCCGAGAAGCCGAGGACAGAGCTGCTGGGCCGGGCACGCCAGCAGCCTTCGCGCTTGCCGCCTCCCTTCGCTTATTCTCACCCGAGGAAGGCCGAGGACAGAGCTGCTGGGCACGCGGCCAGCAGCCTCTTCGCTGCTGCCCCCCTCGCCGTTATTCTCACCCGAGGAAGCCGAGACAGAGCTGCTGGGCCGGGCACGCCAGCAGCCTCTTCCGCTTGCTGCCGCCCCCCTCGTTATTCCCACCCGAGGAAGGCGAGGACAGAGCTGCTGCCGCCTCCCCGCCGTTATTCCACCCGAGGAAGCGAGGACAGAGCTGCTGGGCCGGGCACGGCCAGCAGCCTCTTCGCGCTGCCGCCTCCCCGTTATTCTCACCCGAGGAAGGCGAGGACAGAGCTGCTGGGCCGGGCACGGCCAGCAGCCTCTTCGCGCTTGCTGCGCCTCCCCCCGTTATTCTCACCCGAGGAAGCCGAGACAGAGCTGCTGCCGGGCACGCCAGCAGCCTCTTCGCTTGCTGCCGCCTCCCTTCGCTTATTCCCACCCGAGGAAGGCGAGGACAGAACCCCTCCTCACCTGTTTCTCGATGGCGGCCCGAGGAAGGTGTGTGGTGGCACAGCCAGCAGCCTCTTTCCCGCCGCCTCCTCTGCCCCTCCTTCATTATTCCCGCCCATGGGAGGAGCGAGCCAGAGCTTTAAAAGGGCCATTTTAAATTATACTTCAAGAATTTGCTGCGGGAAAACTGACCAGTCAGTTTGGCTCATGGCAGAAGTTTGGACACCCCTGTTCTAGAGTCTCCACATCTTTTTTATAGTGTGATGACCAAAAGTGGATGCAGTCAAAACGTTTTGCGTTGAGGGTCTTTCTTGCCTGAAGGACCAAGTTGGGACAAGTCTGATAAGTCTGATAAGTCTGATAAGTCTGATAGTTCCCATCACCAATCTCTTTCCACTTATGACTGTATGACTATAACTTGTTGCTGGCAATCCTTATGATTTATATTGATATATTGATCATCAATTGTGTTGTAAATGTTGTACCTTGATGAACGTATCTTTTCTTTTATGTACACTGAGAGCATATGCACCAAGACAAATTCCTTGTGTGTCCAATCACACTTGGCCAATAAAATTCTATTCTATTCTATTCTATTCTATTCTATTCTATTCTATTCTATAACTCAGTTAACCAATATTTTGCTTAGCAACAGACATATTGGGCTCAATTGTGGTCATAAGCCAAGGACTACCTGTAGAGAGCATTTTTGGCCCAATACATCCATGGATATT